>NC_043004.1:66774808-66777308 GCF_006345805.1 Octopus sinensis
TGTTATTGCTATTATTATTGGCGCTAGTGGTGCTGCCAGCACTGGCGTTGCTGGTGGTGAAGGCAATTCAGCTGCTGATCGTAATCCTCTTCTTCCTATACAGTGTACTGTGTAGGTAGGTAGTTGTTTATAATTATTGTTACACGTATCTAAAACCGTACTTTTAGTAGTGTACTTTTAGTAGTGTAATTGACAACTAGAATTCATAGAGAACTAACACAATTTTCAATGCAAATTGCTATATTCTAATTCTATCCTTATCATACCTTTTAAAACATTCAGCTGTTGCCAACTTGCATAGAAATAGCTTCTGTTTATTTAATTTTTCCATCTTATTTTCTAGGCCATTTTTTTTTGTATTTTTTTACTGTTCATGTAGATTTTATTGTTTTAGTAATCCCTAACTTTATTGGAATGGCAGCAATATTAGAGTGACTAATTTGTCTGCGAAACACCATTCTGCCTCGTAGCTTCGTAAATTTTCCCAGCTTCGTAAATTTCCTGCTATCTTGAAACACCTGTTTAAATTTATTGCTCTGAAAGCTAATTAGGAGCGAACGCTATCTCACCATCATTTCACCTTCATTTGTGCCAGCTCATTCCAAGAAATAGATCAAAATGTAAGACTACACCGTAAACTTCTAATCTCTCTCTGTCTAAAATCAAGATGACATCCTACGAACGCTTAAATTAACTAAGATATCGTTGAAGGGCCTGAAGCAATGAAGAAATGTTTATGTGCGTGATTATAAGACGAGTAAGAAAACTTGGCTGCGCATTACTGATGAAAATAATTCAAATCTAAATGACGAGCATATCTGCATATTTACTTTTAATTAAATCAGCAAAGATGCGCCAAAACACAAATTATAACAAAAAAAATTCCAATAAAATTTTTAGTTGAATGGCAAATTACATGAGATATTCGGAAATTATATGGATGATACTTGGGGAATGGATATTTGTTGTCAATAAAAGAACTCACCAACGAAAGATTTAAATATTGGGAGATTCGAAGCTTGTGGATGTAAAAGGAAAAAGAAAAATATCAGCTATTCCAGTGATGTTTGAGCAAAATATGGGATAAAATTAACAAACGATGAATTTATATTTTCTTTCATTCTTTTAATTTTTTTTCAGTAATTTGACTGCGGCCATGCTGGATTACCGCCTTTTAGTAGAACAAATCGACCACAGGTCTTATTCTTTGTAAGCCTAGCACTTATTTTATCGGTCTCTTTCGCGGAACCTCAAAGTTATTGGCACATACTCACCAACATCGGTTGTCAAGCGACGGTGTGGGAACAATCACAAACACACACACATAAATATATATATATATATATAGGCGTAGGAGTGGCTGTGTGGTAAGTAGCTTGCTTACCAACCACATGGTTCCGGGTTTAGTCCCACTGCATTGTACCTTGGACGAGTGTATTCTACTATAGCCTTGGGCCGACCAAAGCCTTGTGAGTGGATTTGGTAGACGGAAACTAAAAGAACCCGTCGTTATAATGTGTATATATATATCTATATATATATATATATATATATAATATATATATAATATGTATATTGGCAGGGCTGGCCTGCTAGGTAGCCGCCAGAATGCTAGAAGAAGATCATCAACGATCAAACTACAAGGGAAGATATTTCAAATTTTATTCCCGATGTAATCAGTAAGACTAAGCACGTGTCTGTCTTGACACAAGAAGCTGGGGTTAGTCTTCCAGTTTGCATCTCGAGGACCGAATGTACTGATGAAGTCACGGACACTTGAATTATGCAAGTAATTCTTTTGTTAAGACCGAAACCGAGGTATGCATTTAAGTCTGTTTTTTATTTAATTTTTCATATGTTCCTGCCGCCAAATTTGGTTCTGGTGTTCGCTGAATTCTTCCTCTAGAGAATTTCCCTTGTAGTTTGATCGTTGATGATCTTCTTCTAGGCATTCTGGCCGGCTACCTAGCAGGCCAGCCCTGCCAATATACACATATATTGAATTTCCTCTGACTCCTCAGATTTTTTGAATGCTGGACTACTGGTTTAAAATTTATTTAAAATTAATATTAATTTATCTCCCTCAATTTTTTATTTTTAATTCTCTCGCAGGAAGGCCCATTGGATGAGTGTTCTGTATGCCTTCAAACTGCCTGACTCCTCTAGCGACAGCTGATGACGGGGGTTTTGTCCTTGTGTAACCTGTCGGTATTTGGTTTTCGTTTTCCGTTTTCTTGTTTTTGTTTTTTTCTGTTTCTACGTCTTATTGTGATGTCCTGTACTTCCGTATAATTATTTTATATATGCATGTATATATACATGTAATGTAGGTACGTACATATATGTTTGTATGTATGCATATATTTTTATTTATCTCCTTATTGTCTGACAGCGCCCGCGCATCAGGTTCGTTCCGATTCGTCGTTTCGATCCACTTCTTGGTCCCTTTTTTTATATTAATATTATTATATTGAAGATGCGGTACTCTCTCCCTTTGCTT
>NC_043004.1:66789808-66809808 GCF_006345805.1 Octopus sinensis
AAATATGTGGGTTTACATTATACATTTTGTACTAAAAATTTACTCCTGGAAAATTCCTCACGTTTCCACTGATTATTCAGTTACAATACATATTTTCGTGCTGAACATCAGGAATATTAGCTTCACCAGTATGTTAAGTCTTGAACTGTGTTGTCTACAACAAACTAAAATGAAATCTAGCAAGAAAATCCAGTGTACTTAAGGTGTAATTGACCGAAGGTTATAAAACTCTAAAGACGTTTGTCCAGGATTTTTCACTGAGCAGATTAATAAGAATCCTATTGGTTGGAGAGGTCAATTTCCCAGTCATTGCATTCAACAGTATAGAAAATATCTGGATAAACCTCCTCAATATGTAAAACGATTACGGTTGCATTGCATTGATAAATAATAATCGAGTAAAATAGAAATCGGTGTCGTATTCCATATACAGGCTTTCAGAAACATTGCCCTATCATACATATCTATCTATCTATCTATCTATCTTCTCTCTCTCTCTCTCTCTCTCTCTCTCTCTCTCTCTCTATCTATCTATCTATCTATCTATATATATATATATATATATAATTTTTTTTAGGAAATATTAATCCAAACTTTCAGGGAAAAAATTCAATTTAGAAATACTAAATCAAATTTCACACAATATAATATATATGTTATATTGAATATTATATATTTATATATATAAAATGAACCCCAGTCCGGACCCATAGTAACTTCGTTTATCGTCAATTGTCTGCATAATAGATCTGTGGTACTTTCGATTCAAAAGATGTAACCTAAACACACGCATTGTCTAACGCGCATTCTGCATGAGTATTGTGTTAATCTATAGAACACGTACTTCTGGTATACCCTGTCACATTCATGGTAATTCAGAAGCAGTTAGTTTAGTCGATCGAACAATATATCTCAATGGGGTTCCACAAAACAAATATCAACTGGTAATGCAACTTTTGGGCACACCACCATATGTGTGTGTGTGTGTGTGTTTGTGTGTGTGAAGGCTCAGTGGATAGAGCGTGGGGCTCGCAATAACGAGGAAGTGAGTTTACATAGTGACACTTTATTACACGTTGCACAAGTTCTGTCAGCTGCAGAAATGAGTGCGATGTCACTGGTGCCGAGCTGTATCGGTCTTTGCTTAAACAACATCGGTGTGTAACAGCTGATTGTCCATAAAAATCCTTGACTTGGAGGGTAACTTTCGAGGTGCAATCCCATGAGCATTCATGACTAAAGGGTGTCTTTTCCCATCACCCTATTACTCTTTATATATATGCGCAGAAGTACAACGTAGATATAAAATATATAATTATGTATGCTCGGTATATCATGTTCCGCATCAAGGTTTTAGAAATCTCTTAATAAATGTACTTACATATTACATGAACATATTTCGTTACTTTCCCTACTTATTTAAATTCAGGTGAACTTTGATTGTTTTATACGAGGGCGTGCTGAACAGTTCCTGGCATTGACTAAAACAAAATATAGGAGAATCAATTAATTATGATTTGTTCAACATTTTACTCTCTCACACACTTATTGCAGCGTTCCTTTAGTTTTTCTAAGACCTGTAAAATAATTCGAAAGTTTGGGCCTCGATACACTTAAAACCAGAAACTTTTCACCATGCCCTTGTATTTGATAAAATATTTCCTGTTTTGAACATTCATTTTCTTTCTTTCTCAGTGGGTATATTTTTCTACGTATTATATTATGTTTAAAGACAGTTTCGTATATTTTCAGATAGATCTGGCGGTTATTACGAGAGGATCAAACGATCATGTAGCTGTTACGATAAGCGGTAATTAAATAATTATTTATATACATGAAAAAAGTATTCCCTAGGTAGTTGTAAATCGTTTGTCATATTGGATGTCATGTTCGTGCAAGTTATTCCCTTTCATGTTCCTGCTCACTTGCCTATATTTATTTATTTGAAAATAACGGTTGTTACAGGTGATAATTGTAACACATTTACTTTATCGCTAAGTAAAAAGAAGAAATATAATTGATAATATGTTTGCAGTATTTCTCATACTTCACGAAAGAAAAAATTTCATGATTTAGTTTAAGTGATTATAAATTTTTTGTATGTATTAAACTTATATAATATATGTAAACATTTAAAGAATAAACTCATTTTATTTTCAATTATATTAAATCGTGTTGATAGAAGAGAAATAAAAAATAAACAGTAAAGAATAGAAAATATATGAAAAACTCATAAATGTCTGTGATATGAAAAATATGCATATATTTACTCTCACCTACATCAATTTTTATGTTATACATATAAATTATTCACGTAAGTTTTGTGTGATGATTAAATATTTTAAACATTTTGTTAATTTTCCAGACGTCTGAGATAAATTTGTTACTTTATCTGTCGGTGCGATCGATAAACGAAATATATAATGCAAAATATACAGCACTCCCGTAGAAACGACTGCTTTGTAAGTATACAAATTTAACCGAGAAAAAAAATAGAAAAAACTAACTACATTACAAAGAGCAACCAGATACATTTGTCTAGCCAAACATGATTGAAAAAGTGCTGCCGGGTTTTATTGATATTCAAATGCTAAATCTATATTCAGTTTATAAACTTTTTAGAATTAAGTAATACGAGATATTAAGTTAGGCTTTTCTTGCTTTATATATCACATTATTATTGACATTCCATGAGCAAATATTGAAGCAGAAGAATATTAATAGCACTGATAACAATATATCTCATACGCCATATGTGTATACCGCGGATTTCTCATTTTAGAAACAAATTTTTAAGCGGTTATTTTTCCATAGATTAAAAACATTTTCATCCTCAACCATAACTATGCGTCATCGAGTTTGTTAGCTAGGTTTTTAGAACGAAAATTTCAATTTGTAACGTTTTCGTTGTAGCAAAAACAAGCATTAGAAGTTTTAAATTCAGTTATGTTATTCACTTCTGTCTTCATCGAAATTCATTCTTTTTCTCATCACGAAATCAAAAATGCTTTGTACAATAATTTCCACTTCTCTTCAAAACGAGAGTCATTTGCCGGTGGACTGTATACAATATTCAGGTTGATGAAGCATCCCTATGTGAAGCACACCCATCTGAAATATGGCTCCAAGAATCTGTAATATGTTCAAGGTTTAAGTATAACAAATACCGGATATTATGCACTTATTGCTTCGCGTTGTTTCCATCCTCAGACATGAAAATCGATTCTGGCCGACTGAGCGAATGGGATAAATAAACCGTTTAGGTTTCCATTGTCAAAAGTGCGGGCTCAGTAAGCATTATGGAATGCTAAGAACATATTGAAACATTAGAACAATCCTGGTCATATAATCCATCGATAAATATTTGTACTTACATTCAACATCTATAGGAAAGGATATCCAAAAAAGGATACTAGGAGGATTGCGCTACACTCTCTGAACAGGATCAGCTTATGCGCAGTTAATGCCGTCGTAAAGTTTACTTCCGACACTTAAGATGGACAAGCGCAAATAAGCATGGGAAAATCAATGGAAGCAGTAGTCACCTTTACAAGTGAAACAGGGATGGATTATCATGCGACGACTCATTGCGTCGTTTGAAGAAGAACCCAGCGCTAAACTCCATTTCATGTGTAAGATGTTAAAATTGTCCTACACACTGTCTGTCCTCCTCATTCAGGTCAAGTTTTTCTTGTAGATGCGATGCATTCTCAATCTAAAATTTTGTCATATTCATATGGGCATAGCTTGTTAAAGTTCTCTCTTTGACAAATCATAACCTAAATGACGTCAACAACATTTTTGCCAAAACCAGAATAGCTTTCAATAGATATCATCAGAACGTGAAGGCGAAATGCTGGCAACACTGCAAATTGCAGAGAATATGGCATATATATTGGTTGGTCGTGGTCTCAAACAGAGAGGATCGAAAATAGTCGATTTTCCTGACTTTTCCTAGTTGTATACAGCTGCACTTGAACGCAGATATTTACAGAAAGGCGAAAGATTTATCCGCAAACCCTACGATGATTCTCAATGCCTCTACAAATAAGATTAGTAACACGCTAGGGTCACAGGAGAGCTATGTTTCTAAGATTCTACACCAAAATATCTCACAAGAGACGAAGCTACATTAATATCAAACTGATGAATAGAAAAGGGATATCAGAAAGTCCAGTGCAAACGAATTGATTCGACTCCCTGTTTGATTCGTTGGACAGGCAACAGAATATTTCTTCCCTGTATTGCGCATATCCCACTCTTATACATCAGTAAACTTTGGGTTTCGAATAAAGTTGGTTTAATAAACAATTAGTGCAACTGTGTTTATTTTCCTGCTTTTGCCTTAATTTTGCTGAAGAAAAACAAATCAAGCAAGATGCATTTGATATTTGAAAGATTCCGCACTACCTAAGAAAAAAGTTGCATCGGGAAAAAATTTCTTGAATTTTCCTTGTCCTCTTTCGACTCACGCTATCCTCCAGCCACTTAAAACTAAAATAACAAAATCTGAACAAATCAAAAGATCGCCATACACTATATCGCAATAGTTGGTGAGGCTTTAAAATATTTTATGGATAATTGTCCTCACAATGGCGTCCGTTAGTGTACAGGAGACATGAAACTTCATGTGTTTATCACGAAAGACAGTTTTATGCTATTTTTTTCCTCGAGAATTCAATGTACGTTAATAAACGTGCCGTCAGGAGGGGTTCTTTCCATGTTTGTTTGAACACAAAATTGAAAATGCTAAATACAAGTTCATTTGTAAAAGCAAAAGAAAAAAGATATTTTTTCTTTCAGGTGACACGCAACCAACATTTCAATCGACAAATGTTGGAACACCAAACCAATCGAAGAATCGATAGGCAAGAACGTGCTGTCATGTCGAAGAAACTGGAAACCAAAAAGTAGAAACTAATTTCTCGAATGCATGAAAACCCAGTATTGAAAACAAAGTTTGGTGCATCATATAATATGGCATGTCTAATAGGCCGAATAATATTGATTGACTATCTGTGAAAGAGAGTCGTAGGTCTCGTTACTTACAGTATATCTCGGACAAAGACCATGTGTAGAAAAACCAACTGAAAAAAATGAAAATAGTACGATAGTCCTTTGTGGCACTGCCACGTTATTTTGGCGATTAAACTTTAATATATATATGTGTGTCTGTGTATGTGAGTGTGTGCGTGTGTGTGTGTTATGTGTCTAAATTATACAAGTATATATATAATATATGTATATATGTGTGTGAGGGTATATATATATATATATATAAAATTAGTGCACATTTATACACAAAAGAGGTAACCCCTAACAGGATACCGTACATGATAAAAGGAAGTGTATACATATGTATGTAGATAGCTAATTGTAATACATTATTTAAGCAAAAACAGCATACATATATACATATATGAGTAATGAGAGAGAGTCCACATGTGGTCACTCTAACGCTAGATATAGATGCACGAAGGGAATCCACCACTAAAGAAATGTTCTCCAGAATTAATTCAACGCGCCAAGAATGTAGGCGAGCAGGACTCTATACAATTGTTTCACCGTTAATAGATTGTGTAATTTTACTTACATAATCATTTTCGGATCTTCAGTAGAGTATATCAAAAAAATATAATTTGCTGAGTCGAACGCGTTAGAGTGACCACATGTGGACACTCTCTCATTACTTGTATTAATAATTTTTACTGTATCCCAGTCTTTATACGCTAGGACACTTGGTGTTTTAAATTGATGTTATTAATTAATATTCAATTTTTTTCAACCTTATTGTGATTTATATGTATATATGTATATATATATTTATATGTATATATGTAGGTATATATATACGCACATACACACACACGTATATATATATATTATATATATATATATATATATATACATATATATATATATATATTATTATATATATAATATATATATATATATATATATATATATATATATATATATATATATATATACGTATGTATGTCTCTCTATAATTTGTCTGTGAGTATTAACAACAGTGTTTGCAGTATAGACTTCGACAATTTACTATTTCTTTACTGCCCACAAGGGACTGCACACAGAGGGGACAAACAAGGACAGACAAACGGATTAAGTGGATTATATCGACCCCAGTGCGTAACTGGTACTTAATTTATCGACTCCGTAAGGATGAAAGCAAAGTCGACCCAGGGGAATTTGAACTCAGAACGCGAAGACAGACGAAATACGGCTATACATTTCGCCTGGCGTGCTAACGTTTCTGCTAGCTCGCCGATTTATATGATTTGTGCTATATATGCAGCTGCGAAGCAGAAGTAATGTGATTACGACTATGTAATATTAGTTATTATACGCGTTAGCAAGGCTGATTTCAGTACCAAGTGATCAATGTGACACCTTAGTCTTCTTCATAAAGCACAATATCGCTACATGATTCTATAATAAATCTCATATAAATAATAAACAGAGTAACCAAAATAATCGATGTAGAATAAAGAGAAGAGTACAAAACTAGTAGCGTCAGTGTTGCTGTGATTAAACATTTTGCGTGTTTAAGGCGTCAAAAATTAATATACTAGTAATTATGTTCGCATTATTACCTATGCACATTGTGGACTCTACGTTACCAAAAACATGAATAGCTAAGAGTGAGTGTTTGTATGCATACATAAATACATGCATAATATCTATATGTATATGTTTATATATATATATATATATATATATATATATTATATATATATATATATATGCAAAGTACAGCGTTGCGGGTTCACTCTCGCAGCGTGGCAGCTTGACCAACTATCTGCCATTATGGCTTCTTCCGATGAACAATATATATGTATATAAGTGAACAGGATTCTTTCAAATCCCATATACCAAATCCAATCATAAATGTTCATCGAAAGAAGCCATAATGGCAGATAGTTGGTCAAGCTGCCACGTTGCGAAAATGGACCCGCAACGGTGTACTTGGGAATCAAGTTTCTTAACACACGATCGAGCCTGTTTACGTTATATATATATATATATTATATATATATATATATTATATATATATATAATATATATTTCGGAGATGTACTTGCATGGCAAGTGATTTTATCTGAGATCGTGTGCTGGAAGGAACACTATTGCAGCGTGGAAGGTGTTTGTAAGCCATTTAAGAAACACACAAAAGCCGTTCGACTCACTTAAACATTGAAGTTTAATTTGTCAAAATATTTTCGTCGCTATAAGTTGCTTGATGCTACCTTAAGGCACTGTTCTCCCGACTGGCGTCGTTCATTCTTTCCATACTGCTACATGACGTGTCTTTCTTTTGCAATGCTTCTCTCAGGTTCGTCGATTTTTGCGATGGCTGAACCGAAGGAACAGTATTTTCTCGTGAAATTCTGCTTCGAAAGACGGCGGCCGAAAGATTTATCATGATTAAAAAAGCTTACAAGTACGCTGCCATGAGAAAATCAACAGTTTATAAGTGGTCCTTTTCACGCTTTACCAATGGCTCTTGTTTGAGGAGCAACCTCGTTCACGAACTGATCTTGGAGGACCGTCACCGAACAATTGACGAATGTGTTAATATGACTGGTGTGTCTGGAGCTCTTGCCAAAAAATTATAAACGAGGAATTTCAAAAGATAAGTTTTGCAGCAAATTTTATGCTCCGTTTGCTCATGGAATATTAAAAACAGTCACGACTGAATACTCGTCGTGTACTGAAAGAACAGTTAAAATATGATCCGGATCTTTTTCGAATATCGTCACTGGTGATGAAATCTGGTAGTACGGAACTTGCAGATGTCGAAGAAATGGATAAAACGATGGAGGCGTTAGAAGGCAACACTTCGCAAAAGTCCCGGCACTGCTTCGAAAAGTGGAACACGCGCCTGGACAAATGCATTGCTTGAAATTGAGTATATTGTGAAGGCGATAACAGTACAAACATGTAAAACTAAATAAAGTAATATTGTAAATTTCCTGTTTCTTTTGGTATCCCCTAGGGTATATATATATATATATATATATATATATATATATATATATATATATATAGAGGTAAACAGTAAAATAATTACAGACATGGACAAGAACATGAACACCACAAGAGACGACACAAGAACCACAGGACGGGCATTCAAGCCCTCATTCATCAGTCAAGAACCAGATCATCTTAGCAATTTCGGCTGATTAATCTTGAGATTGCTCCGATATGGCCAGCCGCCAAGGGAATCTAAGCCAAGCGCATTAGATCCCCTGGAGAAAGCTTCGAATGTATATCAACGAAAGGACGGAAAACGATCGAAGTACACAAACAAAATACAGAATACGTGACCACCAATAAGAATACAAAAACGTAAAAACATAACGGTAAAAATAATATATATATATATATAATATATAATATATATATTATATAATATATATATATATATAATAATATATATATACTATATCATATATACAATGTATTTATATATATACATTATATATATACAGTATATACCTATATATATATAGTATATATACACACACACACCATACATATATAATATATATATATATAATATATATATATATATACAACTTATAAACAAGGGAAGAGAAAAACATTTCTAATGCCAAATATGCCGAATAGACACATCATCAATAACCATATAAGTCATCACTATATATATATGTGTGTGTGTATGTATGTCAGTGTGTCTGTGTTTGTACCCCCAACATCGTTTGACAACCGATGCTGGTGTGTTTACGTCCCTGTAACTTAGCGGTTCGGCAAAAGAGACCGATGGAATAAGTACTAGGCTTATAATGAATAAGTCCTGGGGTCGATTTGCTCGACTAAAGGCGGTGCTCCAGCATGGCCGCAGTCAAATGACTGAAACAATTAGAAGAGTAAATGAGTAATATATCCAATAATAGGGTCGATTTAGAGCTATAGAAGAATTTTCTTTATGCGTGGTTGTATATATTTACTTATATTTTCTCGATCTCTGCTTCAGTTATTACATAAGCCGTATACCATGTTTTTCAATTGTATTGGAGAGCCTCAACTTTCCAAACACATATGTAGCAGTATGAGATTTCTCAGGTAAGACAATACGATATCATAGCATGACAAGGCTTTTGGATTTAAAACCAATACATTCATCAGACTTCTATACACTTCCCGTCTCCTGCAGATATAGGGTAGTTGCGAAATAACTTCATATTTTTAGGTTAATGCCCCTACACATGCATAGAGCTTTTCATACACATATAGATAAATTTACATACACACAGTCATACACACACATACATACGTACATATATGTGTGTGTGTATGTGAGTGTGTATGCATGTATATATCTATGCATGTATTTATTGAATGTATGTACATATGATATATACATATATATATATATATATATATATATTATAATATGTATATACATAACATGTATATACATATATATTATATATATATATATATATATATAATATGTTATAATATAACATGTATATCATATATATATATATATATATATATATATATATATATATGAAAATAGTAATGCAATACGAGAGTATTGCTCTCGAGTAAAGGATAGCCCGTGAGGGTAAAATTATACATAAAAGTAAATAAATGGTACAACGAAGCATTTTCCAGTAAATATCGGTGCTTCGTTGTACCATTTATTTTATATATATATACATATATATATATATTTATAGACATGCGTTTTTTGTGTGTATATATTTATGTATGTATTCGCATGACGTGCTAGTTTCGTAAAGATTCCGTATTTCAATATCCAAATTGCTTGAAAAAGGCATTAGGCAAATATATTGTATAGCAGAAAATATTTAAACGTTTCCTCATCTTTCATTCGAAACAGAAATTACACGTTTACAAAGAACTCGTCTCGCCTTTACATCAAATGCCTATGTTCATAATAACACCATTTGCAGCTTCAAGTTTATATTCACACTGGTGTATTAACTGTATTTATGCAAAATACGTAAACCAAAGCAACAAACGCATTACATGGTTCTCAAGAGCAAACCGATTTATTATGAGCATCAACTTCAACAATGTCATATTCAATTTTAACATGCAACTTTAAAAAAATTTCTTCCTGCAACACGATTTATATTTGAATATGCTAATATTATGGTTTATTATATAACAGTTATTTATTAATGCTATAACCAATGGGATTTTATACATTTGATGTTTTACTATCTTATTTCTATTTATGTATATACATATATATATATATGTATATATATGTATATATAATATATAATATATACATATATATATATAATATATATATATATATATATAATATATATATATATATATATATTATATAATATATATATATCTATATATATATATATATATATATATATACATTCATATACATATAACTGAATATTAAATTCAAAAGGTTATAAAAATAATTCAGATATAAATTATAATATCATTTTGCGCTGCCACACATGCGAAATTGGTAAAAGCACTCAGACGGTGTATATACAATATGTAGCCATTTATGGACAAAAACAACACTTTATCACTCTTTATCATCCACTTTATCTTACATTCACAGATATTATATATGTAATGGACTTCACGTGTTTTTCAAATAGAGGTTTCTATAGACCAATTTCTATGTAACAATATTACATCAGAATTATTCTTTAAAATCATGTAACTCGAATAAGATTCATCATTTCTCTACGCTCTCCTTCCGACAAAGTGTGTTCCCCACGCTCTTTAACATTTTTTTCTGTTTTCCTTTCAAACATCTTGCTGAAATTTCTAGGAAATAAAATGAAATGTAGGAAGACAATTTTCATATTATGAAAAACCCATTATCATCTTGATTGAAGTAAATGATATAATTTTCGTATTTCCGTATTCTGTTACATAGCGCAATTGTACTATACTAACGATTGTGTGATATTTGGAGAAGCACTGCATGTAAACATATTCAGCATTTCGCCTCTCCAAAAGATCATTGAATTTTATAAACAAATCAATCAATAAGTGAGATGATACGTCTAAGCTGAAAATCATGCCTTATAATATTAATCGATTGACTAAATTAATTTATCCTTTCTAATAAATGGAATTTTTTATTGTAATAAGTTTAACACTATTTCGCCTGTGTGTCGACTAGAAAACATCTACAGAGTTGCTCTACTTGCTAAAGATATCAACCAGATCTCTCTCAAATCATACGACGGTCTTTGAAATAAGAGGAAAATCTAAGTTCATTCATTGTTATCTGGTGAAATAGGTGATGGTGACAGAACCGTCTTTAGTCAATACTTTGTTCTATCAGAGTTGAAACAGGAATGAAGCAACAACGATAACTTGAAGAAAACAAACATAAATCATCATCAAAATATTAAAATGACTGTGACATGGATAAATTTCGAAGTTTGCGGTGTATAGACACCATAGACTGAAGTTTAGTCTTTATGGAACTAAAGTGACCGAGAACGAATTCTTGCTCCGTAATAGACATTGAAGGTCGGAGCTTCTTCGATCCAACAACGACATTAGGCCTAAGCTTATCTCGGGTTCTGTATCACTTCGGTCGCTGAACGTGCAAGACTACAACTTTACGTAACGCAAGTGCGTTACAAGTTAACCATCACATAGTTGTCGATAGCAGTCATTTTCCACATGAAGTACCTGAGCTGAATGTACATTGCTCAAGGACATAGAATACCAACCAATTCGGATATCGCCATGTTGATTCGTTAGCTACTGCACGCATTTTGTTTCTCTCCTTCTTTCTGTGTTTTTCTCTCTCTGTGATCTTTCTGTTGAAGAGCGTAGGCTCGAAACGTTAAAGACTTGTTTATTTATATTTCCTGAGCGCCATACTAATACAATTGTTCGTTGTTTTCCACCTGCCTTCGTCTTTTGTTTATTTTCATAAAGCTTCCCGTTTATATATATATAATATATATATATATATATATATATAATTTTAATCCAAACGGGAACAAAAAAACACACAAACAATGGAACATTACAGTATTATTATTAATAGGCGCTCAGGAAATGGAAGCAGGGAGGTATGACGTTTCGAGCGGAGCTCTTCGTCAAAAACATAAAGAAGGAAGGGAGAGGAAAGAAAGATCCCAGAGCGGGTAACAGGGATAGAGAAAAAAACGACTGGTGTTTACGAGTTACACATGGTGAAAGGCGGATGTTTACGATAACAAGAGCAAAGTAGGTTTTTAAAGGCAAAAGAGTGGAGACAAGGTTGTAACGCAACAGATGTGTGTGTATGTGTGAGTGTGGCGTGTGCGTGTGTGTATGTGTGTGTGTGTGTGAGGCGAGATAAAAAAACAAAAAATATATGTATGTGTTAGTGTGTGCGTCTGTGTGTAGGCGTGTGAGGTAGGGCGAGACAGTGGTCAGCATAGCAGACAAAGGTCAGTAGTAAGAAAAAGAAGGAAGGAGGTCAGTTGCGTTGTGTTCTGTTAGGAACGTATTAGAGTACAAATAGAGCTCGTTCACCCTTAAAATTCCCAAATAGACGGTAGTATTCTTATGGTAAACTGCCAATTCTAGACTTAGGTTATCCTCGTGTGTGAAAATAAAAAGTAAAAAGTAAAACAGTCAAAAGGAAAAGTAAGAACGGTTAGCCAGCTTTTTCATAATCTCTACAAATGTTTCGATACATACAGATCCACGTATATACAGGATTTAAAGTTAAATTTAAATGTAGCTTTAAATCCTGTATATACTCCAACCAAAAAATCTTAAAAGACTCCTCACAAGGGCAGAATTCAAATCAAAGAATGAATCAGAGTTCTTAGTAAAACAATGCAGAGATAGTAGATGTGGATCATGCAACGACAGCAACAACATTACATACTGAGAAAGTGAGTGGATATCTTTTACAAAATAAATGCAGATATGAACTGCAAAAAGCAAAACATCATATAATGTATTACCAGTTTAAATAGTCTGTTGAACTTGCTGGATAAATTCAGGTGCTCTGATGATTTAAGAGCATTTAGAAAGCTTCTGATGCTTTGATACTGGTGATACATTTCCAGCTTCAGTCTCTAACTCCTTACAAACTTTGTAGAAGAGAGATCAAGTAACTTTTAAAAATCGAGATATTACTAAATCGCTATGCGCAGCCTTTATAACCACAACAGCGAGCTTCTTCATTTCTTGAGTAAGCTGAGTATGTGACATTATTATTTTCTGAAACAAAGATTATACAGAATTTGCAAAAAAAATGCTCCAATGACCCCCAAAAGATATGTGCTAAAATACCTTACGCACCCTGTATGCATATATATATATATATATATATATATATATATATATATATTCTTACTCTCTTTTACTCTTTTACTTGTTTCAGTCATTTGACTGCGGCCATAAGGGAGCACCGCCTTTAATCGAGCAACTCGACCCCGGGACTTATTCTTTTTGTAAGTCCAGTACTTATTCTATCGGTCCCTTTTGCCGAACCGCTAAGTAACGGAGACATAAACACACTAGCATCGGTTGTCAAGCAATGCTAGGGGGACAAACACAGACACACAAACAAACACACACATATATATATATACATATATACGACAGGCTTCTTTCAGTTTCCGTCTACTTAATCCACTCACAAGGCATTGGTCGGCCCGGGGCTATAGCAGAAGACACTTGCCCAAGATGCCATGCAGTGGGACTGAACCTGGAACCATGTGGTTGGTTAGCAAGCTACTTACCACACAACCACTCCTGCGCCTATATATATATATATAAATATATATATATATTTCAGTAAAAACAATTAAGATTCAAATGAATTCCAATGAATTCACATGAATGCGGTACTTAATTTAGATGCACCAGAAATCTATATGGTATTAATAATAAAATAATGTGGGGTGATTATAAACAAGAAAAAAGTAACAAGAATGGATTAGTTGTTCAGTACAATTGTTTCATACGAAAAACAGATTTATTAATAAAACTGTTCTTCGTATGAAACAATTGTACTGAACAACTAATCTATTCTTGTTGCTTTTTTCTTGTATATATATATATATATATATATATATATATGGAGTAAACATCCTGACCAACTACAAAAGAAACCAGCAAAAGAGTTTTTCTTCTTCCCTCTCTCCTTTTTCTTCCGTTTCTTCTTTTTCTTTAACAGACTTTTCAGATACAAACACACACACACGCGCGCACACACACGTACACACACATAAACACATGTTCTCGATCACTTTTCCCCATTAATCACCCTCTTGTACTATCTTATATCCCTCCCCACCACTACACACTCAATAACACTATAAAATAGTCAAAATTTTTCCACAAGAACTTAGTTTAATTTGAAACCCCCCACTACAATGGGCGAAAGCACTAATATATGATATATGATATATGTTATATGTTATATGATGTATAAAAACATGTAATATACAAATAACTATCTGTAAATATAAAATCATCCGAATTTCAGAGTACCTCATTTCTTCTAATATAAAATACATAATCTCAAAACCTTCTAATATATATATATATGTGTGTGTGAGTGTGTGTGAGAGTGTGTATTTGTGTGTGTGTGTGTGTGTGTGTGTGTGTATGTGCGTGCTTGTGTATGTATGTGTGTGTGTGTGAGAAAAGCATAAAATGAGAAGACAAAAGGAAAACAACCGTATTTTCGATCAAATTTCCTGCGTGTGCCCTTCGTTTGGGTAGTAACTACTTCCGAGGTTCTGCTAGCAAGGAAGGATATGTAGACTGGGTTTTATCTCCTCCATTCCCCGTATTTGGATTTTTATTCTCTTTCAGAGCAACCCCTGTTGCTAACCGCGAAGAATAAATTGCCGATTTTCAGTATATCGAACTTCGATATATGAAGAAATTTATGGTTTATGTCAACAGAGCACTATTGACTCTGAAAGTGTATGTGTTTGTTTATGTATGTGAGTGTGTAAGTGTGTGTGTGCGTGGCTTTGTATGTGTGTGTGCTTGTGTGCATGTGTGTGGTTTTGTATGTGTGTGCGTGTGCATGTTTGTGTGTATATGTGCATGTGTGGTTTTGTATGTGTGTATGTGTGTGTCTATGTATGTGTGTATGTGTGTGTGTAGATCTCTGTGTGTGTGCATGTGTGTGTCTGTGTTTATATGTGTATGTATGTGTGGGTGTATGTGTGTGTATAAACATTTTAATATATAAGGTTCTTATCTTTTACTTTTTTCAGTTATAAGATTACGTTGATGATGAGACACTTCCTTAAAGAGTTTCTGTTGAACAAATCGAGCTCAATACCTATCTTTACAAAACCTGGTACTTATTCGTTTGTATTGCCGAAGCATTAAATTAGGGAGACAACCACATACCAACACCGGTCGTCAAACGGTGGTTGGTGGAGGGGACAAACACAGGAAACAAGACTCACGCAAACTTTAAGGACGTATCAGCGATGAACAAGACTTGCATTTAGTTCTCATCAATCTACTGTGAAACCTCCTAGGGGGTCAAGTAAATTACTGTACCAGTTTGTTCCCTGGCGCTCTGAACTTTGGAATTCCATTCCACAGTCTTGTTTTCCTCTTCGATATGAGCTCCAATCTTTTAAGTCTAATTTACATCGTCACCTACTGACATCTGTTTTATTCTAGCAGCTCTTATGTTTTCAGTGGTCTGAGGATCTTGTAACGAGCGAATGCTTTAAGATGAAAAAAAAAAACGCACACACGCGCACGCACAAATACACGCATACACACACAGACACATACAAAATGTTTGGCTCTCAATCACATGTTCCCGAGTTTCAGTTCCCCTGTATGGTGTCATGAGCAAGTGTCTTTCACTATAGCCCCGGCCCAACGAAATCTTTGTCATTGTCCCCGGATTTAGTAGAAATTAACTAGAGAAACAGTATCTATATATACTGTATATACATATATATATATATATATATATATATATATAAATAGGGAGAGTTTACGAAAAGAACAAAAGACGAAGACAAGTGGTGTACAAAACAGACAGATGTATTAGTATAACGCTAAGGAATAGGAAAAAGTCTTTTACGATTCGAGCCTACGCTCTTCTACAGAAAGGGACACAGAAAAAACAAGGAGAGAAACAAAGAGAGAAATAATGTGTGTAATGGCTAACGATCTATCATGGCGACTGATATATATATATATGAACATATTTATTTATCCATGAACGCGTGTGCCTTGGTGAAAGTGCTTGTACACCACCGCCACTTGACAGCCTGCATTGGTAAATTCGCAACCCCATAAATTAGCTGGTCGGCAGGTGACGGTAGAATAGATACCATACTTCAGAATAAACAAAGATAATAAAACAAAAACTGGAGTAGATTTATTCGATTAAGCCCTTGTAGGCGGTGTCCCAGTATATCCGAAGTTCAATGACTTAAACAAGCAGATAATAAGAAGTAAAAGTTAGTTATACGACAACAGGAGTTTTCAACTAAATCCTCTCACAAGCCCACACAAATTTTTGATCGGCCCGAATCTACAGAAAAAGACAATTGCCCAAGATATTATGCAGCGGAAGTGAACCCTAAGAAGTAGACATCTTGCTACAAAGCAACGCCAGTGCCTATAATGCTATATGAAAGGAATCCATCAGTTTCTGCCAGCCAGATTCACTAACAAAGGTTTGGTCTCCCTAGATATTTGCTTGTGAAGCATAAATCACGACTACTTGCAAAACCGCATATTTGTTAAGCGAATTTCCGAAACATGCAGCCGCATACATGCATACATACATACATACATAAACTAGAGTCTATAACATTTATTTGAAAATATAAGTGAGAAACATTCCCTCTATAGTTAAGTAAGTAGATCAGAAATTACTCATTCGTAGAGGGAACGACTCTAAAACCTCTCTCACTTATCCTTTCAAATAACCGTTATAGCCTTTAGTTAATACCTAATTCGACTCAGACATATCTTCCTTTCTCTTAAGGATAAATATGAATCTCCTACATCCTATTCAGCTATTTCCTTTCTCAAGTCCTTTGTAAAAATTTTGTTTATAGTTCTTGCACTGAAGATTTCAGTGATATATAATTCATTTAATTTACTCTAATTAATTTAATTAATTCTATTTAACCATGAATTTGCATGATTTTTATATATATCACTGTACGAAACGATCGTCTGCATGAATTAAAACTCTCTTATATATTTTAACACCTCTCTTCTCTATATCAAAATTGTTGAGATTTGTGGGATTCTTTCCATAAATTCACAACACACCTAAATATATATATGTGTGTGTGTGTGTGTATGTGTGTATATATGTGTATATATATATATATATATATATATATATATATATATATATATATGTGTGTGTGTGTGTGTGTGTGTGTATGTGTGTATATATGTGTATATATATATGCATGATAGATTGGTAGCCACTACACACATTTTTCTCTCCTTGTTTCTCTCCTTATTTTTCTGTGTCCTTTTCTGTAGAAGTGCGTAGGCTTGAAACCTAAAAGACTTTTTCTATTTCTGAGCGTTTTACGAATACATCTGTTTGTTTTGTGCACCACCTTTCTTCGTCTATTGTTGTTTTCGTGAACTCTCTATATATATATACAGGGAGCATTAGATTCCTTGGAAAAAAGCAACGAATGTATACGAAACAAGGACGGAAAAACAGACGATGTTACACGAATATATATACACATAAAGCGGCGTACGTACACTTTGTTATGTTATATATATTATATATATATATATGTGTGTCGAAGTCACAAATGAGTGTATTTGGCATATTTTGATTTTATGAGTTCAATAAAGGCAACGAAGCAATGGAAAGTGCGATGAATATTAATGCAGTATATGGGAATCGGACAATAAGCGTAAACCAGTGTCAACGGTGGTTCCAGAAATTCCGAGCCAGAAACTACAGCCTAGAAGACATGTATCGTCTTCGAAGATATGTAGAGCACGATGAGAACGTCCTGCGAACCCTGGTGGAAGAAAATCCCATTGTAACTGTTCAGGAACCAGCAGAGGAGCTTCGAACTTTCATTCAACCAGTCATTCAATTCAGCACTTAAAGAAAAACGACCTCTTTGGTTTCAAGACGAATGATATTCATTCATCAGGATAATGCTCGCCCACACACAGCGAGGATGACATTCCAAAGGCTGCAGCAATTTGGATGAGAAATGATGTCCCACCCGCCATATTCGCTGAACATTGCCCCATATGATTATAATTTATTCCGCAGTCTTCAAAACCATTTAGACAGAAAAAAATATGAATTCTGTACACGAAGTCAGAAGAGTGATTGGAGGAGTATTTTTGTCAGGGACAAGAGAATTTTGGAAGAGGGGCTTTGCAAGCCTACCAAATAGATGGAAGAGCATTGTAGAAAACGAAAGAGAGTATGTCTTAGATTAAGAAAGAAGTAAAAAATTAAAAGATTTCTAAAAAAACGCATTATTATGGGATGACTCAATATATATGTGCTTTGTATGCATGTATATATGTATGTGTGTGTAACATTGTATGTATGTATGGTTCTATGTATGTATGCATGTTTCTATCTGTAATTCATTCATCTCGCTGATCTCACAGTTTAGTGTAGGGCTGCATTTGGACAATATTTATATTTACAATATATATACGTTTAGTTAGTTACGTTCCATTTCTATTACCTACCCTTATACCAATGATTACCATCCTGGCCGTGCAAATAAAATACATTCAAATCATGTACCAATGTCGGTTTCATCGGTCGAAAACATCTTACCACAGAGAAAGACGGGTGACCTTGAATATATTTTAAAATCCATATATTTTTTTATCTTCCGCCCACACGAAAAGACATGCAATCACACACACACACACACACACACACATAGCCCATATATTTATAATAAAGCATACATATTTATATGCAGACAACTATATATATTTAGATAAATATATATATATATATATACATGCTACAAATATATATATATATATATATATATATATATATATATATAATATATATATATATATACACACACACACATATATATATATATGTGTGTGTGTGTGTCTCTATGTGTATACATATTACATGAGTTTCTAAATGCGCATACGCATATATACCTACATATATTTTCGAGGAAACAATGCAAGCGATTGCGCTTTTCAGCGCGGTATATTATGCATAATCAATAATGAGTACGAGAAACATGTTTCCCAACAATATCATGAGTCAGAGAGGAAAGATTATGAACGCGATACATGTTTGCTTTAATAATTTACAATGATTTAAAATGTTCCTAACCTCCGTTTATATACAATGATTGGGGCTTTAGTTGGTTAATTAATTCCACCAAAAGTTGCTGAATTTGCATACAACAATGTTTGACACTGTTGTAACCAATGAAATCAAGGCTTTCGCTATGAATAAAATGCAAAAGCGTAAATGGAGGAAGAAACAAATAAACGAAAGGAGAAAATTAATAAAGAAAAAACAAACAAAAAAACAGAAATATATAAATATGTTAATGAACATGAAAAGATTTATTATATAGCTGCATGTATACACAAGCACATACATTCACACAGGTCGAGCAGAAATATTTGCATGCTTCACATACACAAAACACTAAGCCGCAAAAGCACACGTACATATATACATTTACATTAATATATATATATATATGGGTGTGGGTGTGGGTTTATACAGGTGGAGGGGTGGCTGTATGGTAAGAAGTTTGCTTGCCAACCGCATGGTTCCGTGTTCAGTCTTCCATATACTTGGGTCACCCAAGCTTTGTGGGTGGATTTGCAAGACGAAAACTTAAAGAACTCCGTCATATATATATATATATATATATATATATATTATATATATGTGTGTGTGTGTGTGTGTGTGTGTGGTGTGTATGTGTGTGTGTGTGTGTGTGTGTGCGTGCGTGTGTGTGTTT
>NC_043004.1:66812308-66824808 GCF_006345805.1 Octopus sinensis
GTTTGTTAGTATTTTTACATATTTTTTCATTTCACATATTTTTGTGACTCATTGACTCAGATTGCTAACCAAAGACGTGAATCAAAAACTGGGATTTGTCTTTTTACTTGTATGATTCTGCTCGATTTTTCCGAGTTAAACTTTGCGTAGCGTGTTCGCTTCACTGGAGTTCCGGTTGGGTTGACGGATCATGTTGGTCGATCACACGTTACAGTAGTAATGGCAGATGAGAGGGTATCTCACAGAATTCGAGAGTGACTGGTGCTCTGCTTAAGGCATCGACTAGGATGACTCGGGCCTATATCGACAAATGGCCAATGCTTCAACGCCTGGCAATGACGAATGCCTACGCACCTGACCTGACATCTGTATTTGTGCGTATGTGTCAGTTACCTGCGTTTGTGTGTATGTGTCAGTTACAATTCCGCCGTGTTCGACTTAGTTTTTTCATCTTTGTGAGGTCGATGAAGTAAGTACCAGTTGATCAATGGGATCCATGCAAGGGGGGGGGACCTGTTTGTATGTATGCCTGTGTATGTATATACGAGACTTACTTTGTTATCATAAACTACATATGCGGTTTCCAAACTTATTGGTGGAAAACTTGAACAGATTTTCTGTTTATAGTAATCAAATGGTTGTGTTGTATAATAGTCCCCTTCGGCCATCAGATCGACATTGCCTCTATAGCTGTACGGTCTGTCACACATCCGATATCGAAGTGTTCTCAGTGCAACATGAAATGGATTGCTTTGCAAAATGTGCGTTCCTCTCCGTCGTTCTAAACCATAATACGATCGTGTCTACTACAATCCCTTAAGCACTAGGCCTCTCACAATTATATATACACATAGGTGTTTGTGCAAATGTATGCGTACCTCTGTGTGTGTGTGTGAGCAGAAGATTGTGAGTGCCAACGTTATTTCCTGGTTTCATCGGTCTAGAACCAGGTGTTTTTCATTTGTGTTGAGACATTTTGTTTCCTGCACAATAGTGAGTCGGCTTCCTCAGCCAAATAACTCCCAAACTTATATGTCTTGAGATTCCTGTGACAGAGAAAAATATTTAAAAGTGCACTCTGCTATGACCTCTGTTTGTAGAGGCCACTTTATAAAATATCATATACATGGCACTCTTTCTACACTCTTTTTTTCTTGCCACGTGAAATACTGCAAAAGGGATGGAAGTGATGACACGGTGTCTGCCAATTAAGTGGAAAGGATAATACAGAAGTAGAAATAACCATAAACATCGATACTAAAAGTGGTTGGGTTAAATATAGTGTATGTATTACAAAATGTACTCGTTTACGATCCTGCTAATTTTATTTAGCCTTGAAATTGAGGGCAGCATATACTTTTACTTCTATTTTTTCTTTTATGCTTTCTCCATAAAATAAATAGTGATCATTCATTAATATTTGACAATAAAGTTTTTATTACGATATAAACTAGATAAGTTTCAAAAATAATAATTTTATGAGTTGAATAAAATACTTTATGGGTATCCATAATCTCTTAAATGAAAGGCAAGGAGACAGAATGTTATAATGATGAGGATGTATGTGGTGTTGGTGAAGTAACATCGACCTTTCCGAATCGGAAACGAGGCACGAGCTCGTCTCCCAGTTACTTACAAGTTTCAATGTTCGCCATAATACAAGACGAATATAAAGCGTAGAATTCACTGATTCCGTTAATACTTTTAATGCATAAATGCTTATTCTTAAACTCGAGAATCGGAAATGACATTGTTGAAACCAATTTCCGCAATCGCTTCATAAAAGAACACTTCAAATTATGAAGATCTCTCTCACATTTTGTACTTAATAATGCAGGTAAAGTAATTAAAAGTAATTTGTTATATTTGAATCAATGCAGTCACTGAAAAGAGTGTTTTATATCAAATAAGTGGTTTGTGTAGATATATTTCCTGACACTTTATACTGAAGTAAGTATAGATTTATAATACAGAATATCATGACTGCTGCACGCAGTGAAACAATCATATAAATATTAATGAAGTAATTAGCTTTTCGCTTTATTTTAAGGCCACTGTCAGTCTATTTGCTATTGGAACCCAAACCAAATCTTTTATCTATTGTAAAAGTCATTCTAGCTCCAAGGAACATGTATTTTGCTTATTATATTATACGTTTTCGATGCTTTGTATTGGGTCTCGTTGTTCACCAATAAGTTTGTATTGAAGATCGGTTAAAGTATGACTATCCGATTATACTATCAGTATTTCCTTATTGAATGTGTATTTCTAACATCATGGTTCGACGAGGTTTAAGAGGAACTCTGCCACCATTTTAAAACAATTCTTTACTTGTATTCCAGTGAAAGAAACATTTTAAAACCGTAGTATAGTCTATTTAATTTGATATATATTTCCATAATTGTTACATTATTAATTCCATATATCATAGAGTTGAATAAGTTCATACATACATACGTGTGTGTGTGTATGTGTGTGTGTGTGTGTGTGTGTGTGTGTGTGTGTGTGTACGGGCACATTTTGAAATACGGAGGGGTGGATAGATAAATACTTACGATTAAATGCAGATAGACACCTATTTAATGCCACATTCTTATAATCGTATATATCGATTTGTAAACTATTGGTTTCAAATCTTGGCACAAAGCTAGCAATTTCGGGTTTGGGTTAAGTCGATTGCACCGACCCATTGATTAACTGGTACTTATTTCATCGAACTCATAAAGATGAAGAGCTAAGTCGAACACGGCGGAACTGTGCCTCAAAGTGTAAAGGCAAACAAAATGCTGCTAACCATTTCTCCCGATGGGCTAACCATTCAGCCAGTACAAGCTTCTCATATACTATATCTGTTTCAACAAAAAAAGCATTAAAATATAACATATGCACGTGGATAATGAATATTCCCGCGATTTAAAATGCTTGGAGTCACATTCAAGCTTAGACAAGTTTTGCATTTTCATCCACAGCTTAATATTTAAATAAATCATAAAAATTAAAAGAATTCAAATCATACATGACAGGTTACTGTATTTTCATGGGCATGTTATTAGAAGATGCTGCGGAGAAATAGAAAACAAATATCCAATATCAGATATGTAACAGTTACAACAACCAGTAAAGATTCCCACATTCATAAAGCAAATACGATCCAGTTATTCAGTTTCGTTATTGAATAGATGAAACAGGCATTCAGAAATACATAAAACTGAACAGATTCGTTCCCACGAATATGAAACCAAGAGCATGAATATATGGAGAACAATACGAGAGTTAATGAAACAACAATACCATTAACGCAAAACTAGAAACCAGTAAAGCTATAAAAGAATTTTAGATAACTTGTAAAAAATATAAAAACAATCCCTTAATATAAACATGATAGATGGAGACTTCATTGCTGAATCTGTCATATAGAAAATACAAATATGACGCCTTGCTACTTGTTATATAAGTATTTATTACTAACAACCATAGCATTATATTTGCTCTGTCTGCTGTATTAATAACAATAACCAATGGGATACAGATCCCCTTTAATGCATTAAGAACAGCTGCCTGTCGCTGAAACTATAGTAACTTGGTGTTACGCTTCAACATTTTAAAACGACTGATGATTTTGTAATTTTGTTTCGTTTTGTTGTTTTTTTGTATTTTTTTTGTATTTTTTTTGTATTAGTTACGTCGTTACAACTCTGCACAATGACAAACCTTTTACAAAAGCGAAGCAATAAAACAAATGACATTTTCATCCACTTCCTACAAAAGATTAGACGGAGAAGAATTGGAAATGTTCATATAGGCAGTTCCAGACTAAACAGGATATACTAACAGGGAAATATTTGCAATTACTAATATGCATGAATAAACATTAACTTATTCTTCATATGAGTATCAAAATTTGAAAGGAAATGCTTTCACTTTGAACCAACTATGGACACACACACACACATATATATATATATATATATATATAGGTGTATGTGTATATATATATATATATATATATATATATATATATATATATATATATATGCGTGTGTGTATTTATGTATATATATATATATATATATATATATATATTATATATATATATATGTATATATATATGTATATATACATATCAGCTACTGGGAAAGACTGAAAGTATTAAAAGTCTTCTCCCTGGAGCGAATGCGGGAGAGATATGCAGTGATATACAAATGGAAAATCCTGGAGGGTCTTGTCTCGAATTGTGGCATTGAAAGTTAACCCAACAGCAGAACGGGGCGCCACTGCATGGTGCCAAAGGTCCCAACATCACCATCAAAATACAGTACCAGATTCTGCAACAGCTTGGATTTCAGGGGACCACAGCTCTTCAATATCCTTCCTAAATGCCTGAGAGGCATGCATGGTGTGGATGTGGGTTTCTTTAAAATTGAACTGGATCTCTTCTTGTCAAGGGTTCCAGATAAATCTATGGAACACATATGCGGACAGCGGCGTCGAACTCCCTTGTTGACCAAATGCCACGTATGAGAGGTGGTTTCACATACTAGTGTTTCACATACTAGTGTAGCTCATTCAACAGTAGTCCCCCAGCATGGCCGCAGCTTTCGGACTGAAACATTTTTAAAGATTTAAGGATTTATATATATATATATATATATATATATATATATATATATATATATATATTATATATACTACTGATATGCAAGACGTGATATGAGCTTGAGATCATGGTGGTGTGTGTTTATGTATGCACACACACACACACACAACACACACACACACACACCACACACACACACACACACACATATATATATATATGTTTACACACGTACTCACGCATATATATATATATCTGTATAAGTACATATGCAAGTGTTTGTGATTGCCAAATACACATGCATATAATCATATCATATATCTTCACACATACACACACACACACACCACACACACACACACACACACACACATATATATATATATATATATATATATAGCTCTTTCATATCGATTGAAATGGTATAAATAGTTCAGAAATATATATACACAACGCTGATAATATTAATATAACAACAAGTGCTTAAACATTTAGTTTTTCTATTAAAGTGTATTTAATTCGTTTGCTTGAAAGCTAAACGATCAAACACACTGGCAACATCTATTCGATATGTTAGACGAGATTTATATATGAAACATACTTCTATATTTAATTATATACGTGTAAATTAAAATTCTGCTGCTCAAAGAATTTTCCACTTGGTTAGCTACACCGAAATAGAAACTGCTCCATAAAATATTTGAAATATATGTGTAAACTTTGACATCAAAGATTGTTTCGTTTGTCCCTAGTTTAATGTATTCTTCGATTGAATTAACTTCAAAGCTGACGGATACTCGTTTATTTTCTATAATCACTTTGAGATAGGAGGCCTTTTTGTGCCTATCGGAGCTCGGCCGTCTGAAGAAATCGTCTAGTTTATAGTTGATACATGATCCAATTATTTCATTAGTTCAGCTTGCTAATTGAGTTTACTAAGAGCAGATTGGTGTGACCGTTATAGATTGTAATAGTTGTTTGTAAGTCTAGACATCAAGATAAGACTGTTATGTTTTATTTTGTTACTTTTTTTCCGCTTGAATTGACAATATGTTGAATAATTAAACAACGGAATATATTTCCTTGTCAAAATATACATTTAACCTAAAAAAGAAAACAGTCAAGGGCACTATTCAATTTTATGTGTCAAGTGCTTTCATGATACATACACCCACACATAGCCACACTTACACAAACACCCATATTCGTTCGTCTATGTATGTGTGTGTACATACACGTCTAGCTGTGCGCGTGCGTATGTGTAAACACACCAAAATATATGCGAAAGCAATTATAAACACCTACTCACTCGGAAGCTTTGGTTGACTTCACTGAAATTGATTTTTTTTTATATACATATATATGAACAAAAGATAGATACAACAATTTGTTCAAGCTGCAGTACTTATATGGACTCATCGAATAGTTACCAAACTGCTTCTTAAGCTATAAACATTATAATTTCTTAGTTAACTTATATTAATTTTCTATTGGTTTTTCAGTATCGATTCATATGCTGTTATATATTTTCAAAACTATCAACTATTCAAAATCCAAAAATCTTAATAAACTAGTTTGTGGCGCTGAATTTTTAGGTACCAAAATGATATACATACAGTCGTTTAATGTGGTTTAAGTGTGAATTAGTAAAATTAGTGCCTTCAAATATTCTACAAGGATGCGTGAATTAATAATAATAATAATAAAAATGCAAATTCTTAAATGCCTTTAATACCCAGCATTATATAGGGAGCCAATATTCTACTATTATTGTTATAATATTAAACTGCAATGTTTAAAATAACGGGTTATCTTAAATATAGTTCTGGTGAATAAAGGCAGAAACATAGATACAGATATACATGTGTAGACAGCACTGGTGAATGAGCCTTATGCTTGAAAGTAATTGTACATCACCGTTTATACTAAAGTATCCCTTCAGCTCATAAGAAATGAATATCTTAATCGCTCCTGTTGGATCTTAGAATGGCACGAAAGAAAAAGTAGCATTTTCCAAAAATTTTTGTGATAAATATTCCGCTGCTCAAACAACAGATTCATATTTGTGAAGTTAACATGTAAGCAGGTTAATACATAACCGGCTGATTTATAACCAGTACATTTTAACTTGAGTCAGTGACGTAAAATACATTACAAGTCTGCCCGTTTACGTTATAAATCAAAACATTAGACGACGGTTGGTAAGAGAATAAGAAAGAAGCAATGCGATTGGAGCCTAGTTCTAGATCATTGGTTCTGAATCGAGGTTCATATGGCCCATGAGAGTCCATATACAATTTATGGAGGTCCACGCAACAAAGTACCTAATTGGGCATTAACAATAGTATTTTAGGGGACCCTGAAAACATGTTGCTTTAGATATATATGTTGGATATATAGCAAAAAATAGCTGGGTTTCTTTCTCTAACGTTTTGCATAGTTCAAGCTATACAAGTTAAAGTGCAAAAACAAAATAAGAATTTTAAAAGAAGTTTCTATAAAACTAGTTTTAAACATGAAAAGGCGATGGAGGTCCGGCAGAGAAAATAATAATCAAAGGGGTCCGTAGATAAAAAAAAAACTGAGAACCCCTGTTCTAGACTGTTATCCATCGTTACATAAGTAGATGATTGGCAAAGTTGACTTCAACTTGGTGTGATCTTAGGCATGTTAGAAAGACCAAGCGCTACTCACAGTATTTGTGTCGTTGGCATCGACATATCTTCCTCCTTCTCTTCAAAACTACTGGCCTGGTGCGTGAATCGGAAACCATTACATATTAGTATCTTCTCATAAAATCCAAGTCAACAAACCGTAACCAAATAACTGATATTTCCGTTTGCTTACAGTAAGGATGTAAAAAAAAAACGTCACCCTTTTCAAGCCTAGCCAGGCTCATGAACCCGGTTTCCCGTTTTCTGTGGCGTATGTTTTCCCCCAGCTGGACGGGACGCCAGCCCATTACAGCGTTACTCAAGAAACAGGAAGAGAGAGTGAGAGAAAGTTGTGGCGAAAGAGTACAACAGGGTTGCCACCACCCCCTGCCGGAGACTCGTGGAGCCTTTTAGGTGCTTTCGCTCAATATACACACACAACGCCCGGTCTGGGAATCGAATCTGCGAGTTCGCTGCCCTAACCACTAGGCCATTGCGCCTCCATACAGTAAGTATGTAGATCCTGTAAATTTCAAAACTGTTCTAATGTTATATTTCCATGTAAAATACACTTTTCTGTTCCATGCACATGTCTAAAACAAATAGAAACGAAGGGAATATATCATTATAAAAAAGAATATACCTAGACGTTTTGTGTAATTACAGCAATAGTTCTTTCTGCAGACAGGAAAGTGAACGACTGGAATGCCTTTGTTCAATGCAGATTATGTTTTATTTTGCAGAATATGCTGAAAATTTTGTTTGATATAAAAGTAAAGCGTTGACAATAACGTAAATTAATTTAGATAATGGAGTAATGTCACGTGTAGAGATTAATACCTAATGCCAAAACTTATTTATCTAATATTGAATTAGTGAGAAATATACTACGTATAAAAATCTCAAACTAAACCATGCAAGAGAATAAGAAAAAGTACAAATCCACGAATGCTTCACAAAATAAATACGTAAAGCAGGTTATTATAATACAGGAATCTAACAAACATACATTAGTCATAGATGAGAGAAAAATATATTCCGATCTGAAGGTAAACAGTTTGGGGATTACGATAGACTGTACACTTTGATGTAGCAGTATTTTGACGCTATATTTGCCATATCAATAATTACATATTTATACGGATACCTCACCTCATATCGCTGTGAACTCAACATGGTTTACGAAACGTTTGCACGCATTGATATATGCAAATACTTGTCCGACAAGGGAACCATGGCTTGGTCGTTTGACCTACTAAAAAGAGCAGAACACTCCCGCTCGAATCACATCCTATCTTTTCAATAGAGAACTGCGCACTGAATTATATTATTCTGTTTTTATTGTTCCGATCAAGAATACTGCTATTCCTGACTAGTTTACCATCCTTACTCACCGTGATTTAAGCAAAAATATGATCAAAGACCCTCCTATCTTTGATCATATGCTTGTTTGAACCACACTGCATACGGATGCTAAACTAGAAAAAAATACTTTATACATATTTACATTTGAAGAGTTGAGAGTCTCACCGACAATCCATTTATACCTCGGTTCTTTTTCACTTCCAGACATTCTAATTACAGATTATTCCTTATTTATGCATTAGTAAAACAATACGTCGTATATCGTCCCTTCTGCATAACACAAACGCATCCATTCCTCCGGGAAAATATCGTAACAAAAGTGTATAACAATGATAGTATAGCAAAAGTATGGAAACAACCTGCAGAAACAGAAGTATTATTTAATTCTGGCCTTTTAGGTACTGCAAAAGTTGCTACCAGAAACCGTATATATATATATAATATATATATATATATATTATATATATATATATATATATATGTGTGTGTGGTGTATGTGTGTGTGTATGTGTGTGTGTGTCTGTGTGTGTGGTGTGTGTGTGTGTGTGTGTCTGTGTGTGTGTGTATGTGTGTGTGTGTGTATCTGTGTGTGCGCGCGTGCGTGTGTTTAGGAATTGATTATATTCAGTGCTAGTTCAGCAGAATTGAAAGCATTGCAGTATATGTTAATCTGAAATGAGTGTCCGTATGAGGTATTTTGACAGAATATTAGAACATCAGCAACGCCGGTTCCAAGTAAGTGTTAACTAAGCCTAAAGGGAGACATCCACATCGTTTCAATATTCTCCAATGCCGAGACAATTATTCACAGACGCATAAATACAGGCATATGAAAACAAAACTCCAAATAAACTGTATGTGAGTACTTGCATGTACGCGTTTATGGAGTTTGGCGAGTGTGCGAAAAATTAGTAAGTGTGTGGGTGTAATTAAGCTTCTGGATTTAGAAAAAATTCTGCAATGATGTAATACTACAACGTTTTGCATATACATTTTCAAATATCATGCAAATTATTAGTAGTGAATGTATCATATTGGTGCTTCTTCCAGTTCTCCGTGAACAGGATATTGTCTATGATCTATATTTCATAGTGTTCTGCTACACTGATGGTGAACTAGTCACCTTCTACTTCTGCCCTACCTGTTTATACATTTAAAAGATATTTGACGATTGCGAGTTTATGCCCCGATGTAATCTAAAATGCATCAATAAAACTCTACCGAAACAGCTGTTGAGAATTTTGAACCCCAGTTGTATTGTTCTCTATACATACAGTTACATATAAGTATATATGTGTGTAAGTATTTGTATATGAGTGCGTGTGTGTGTATGTGTGTCTGTAGGTATAGGTGTGTGGAGGTATGTTTTTGTATATGTATATACATATGTAAAAGAATTTTAATATACTGAATGGCTTAAATTCTTCATACTATGTTGAAAACTACTAAGCTAATCGCCATAACGCTTTGTGTATTCTCTGCACACATACACTATGTATATGACATTATATCCAGGGCGTTTGTTGCTATATACTTCACTTCCTGTGAGACGGAATCAGTCCTCTTTTTCCAACACATAAAATATTTATACCATTAAAGGATTCTAATGAGCTACATAATGAACGGCACAAATTACTAGTAATGCATCTTTGGAGTTCTGCACATTGTCTATAATCTTAAAACACGTCTAAACAAAATATGTTAACGTGAAAGCGTATTAATAATGAATTACATCACATCAATATTAAAGAAATTTCTTAACTGTAAATCATTTTCTCATCGATAACAATTAAGTTATTTGATGTTTGGTTCATATTTGTATTGTCTGCTCATTAAATCTTAGATTACTATAATATTATTCGCTCCGTGTACACGATATTCATTTGTCATTATTTGATATATTACCCGATGAGAAAGTGACTGCGTTGTTGCATGAAGAATCCCTAATGAAAGTAAACAAATCTTGAACTTGCATAAAGATGTATTATATGAATACATACATACATATATACATATATATATATATATATATATGTGTTGGTGTGTGTGTGCATGTGTGTGTGTGTGTGTCTGTGTGTGTGTATGTGTTTGTGTGTATATATATATATATATATAGCCGCCTTCGCTATTTTGTATCTTACACATTACCATTTTGCTGAACCTGCTTCTACTGATACACACATACATACTTGCATAGATACATACATACATATACATACTACATACATACATACATACATATATATATATATATATATACACACAAACTTAAGAGGAATGACCACCAAGGTGGACTCCTAATATGCTAAAGATAGACGTGAAATCGCCTTACCACGAAGAGTGAGTTCTTAGTGATCATTCCTCTTAATTTTGTATGCAATATAATTTTTAATCTTCGGAATTTTCAAATATGCTGAGCTACCGGTTTTAATTGATTAATATCAATTTCTACACTCATTATTTAATTTTTACACACACACCACACACACACACACATTGGTCGTCTCTCAATATATACATCATGACTTTCAAAAGTTAGCATGATTCAATTATCGACATTTATCTTTTGTTGCTCTTTTTTCTATTTAGTCGAAAATTTTCAATTTCTCTTATTGCTAACCTTGCACACTACATTATATTTAATGTAATATTAAATACTGAATCGACTGCTACTTTAGTTCGATAGAATATGTCTCAGTTTTCAGCAAACAGCGCATACGAACATTAATATTAATTAAATGTCCTGAACAGTCAAAAACAACTGTCTTTCCCTGTCCAGCCATTTCTCTATAAATGCACAGTAGATTCAAATTAACGTCATTTATTTTGTGTTGGTTAAAATTTTAGATTTACTCTATACTCCATTATAATAATTTTCATGTCCTGAATTATACGTATATTTTGCATGTTATATTGGTGATAATTCTTTTAACTTTTACTTATTTGACATTCGATTGCGCCTATGCTGAGGAACAACCTAATGGTTTTAGACGAATGAATCGCCATTTGCTCCTGAATTTAAGTTTGACATCGGTTTATTCTATGAAACTAATTTGCGGAACCGCTAGGTAACTGGAACAAAAAGAAACCGATGTATTATATCAAGCGGTGGTGAGAAACATTAAAAGCAAGAGCATATGTACACATATATCGTCCGGGTTTATATGCAGTTTCCGTGAACAAAATTCGCTCCCTATTCATTAGTTGGCCGAAAAGGCTCACTATCTTGTCACGCTGTAACACCGAATAAGAAACTATATGCAAGGCCAACTTCCTAACAACCCTGGCATGACTGTGTCATGGTACTATTCTTTTGTTCTTTTATTTGTTGCACGTATTTTGGTTGCGGCTATGCTGGGGCTATGCTTTTAGTCGAGTAAATCTACCCCAGCACGTATTCTTAGTAAGCCTAGTACTATCAGTCGCTTTTGACTAACCATTAAGTTACGGAAGCATAAATTAAAAGACTCGCCGGTTACGACGACGAGGGTCCCAGCTGATACGATCAACGGAACAGCTTGCTCGTGAAATTAACGTGCAAATGGCTGAGCACTCACAGACCGTGTACCCTTAACGTAGTTCTCGGGGATAATCAGCGTGACACAGAGAGGACAAGGCTGACCCTTTGAAATACAAGTTACAACTCATTTTTGCCAGCTGAGTGGACAGCAACGTGAAATAAAGGTCTGAAGGACACAACGCGTCGCCGGGAATCGAACTCACAAACCTACGATCATGAGCCGATGCCCTAACCACTAAGCCACGCGCCCTCACACGGAAGCATAAATACACCAGCATTGGTTGTCAAGCGATAGTAGGCGCGACAAACACAGACATACAGACATACACACATATATACGACGGACCTCTTTCAGTTTCAGTTT
>NC_043004.1:66827308-66849808 GCF_006345805.1 Octopus sinensis
ACTAAAAATATAAAAAAATAATAAATGTACCATATTATACAACTGATTTATATATGCATATGCGCACATAAATGATTATATACACATTATATGAGTACTCGAGTGTGTCTGTATGTTTGTGAAAATGCGTGTGTTTGTCTGAGCTTTGTGTTAACAATCAACATTCTGGTAGAGTGATGTTGGCTTGAGTCTGAAAAACTCTATTTTGGTGAAAATGAAGTTTCTTAAGTTTATAAACTGTTTAGAAAAGTTTGTGACTTGTCTTGTCGGACAATGTCCGTTTCTGGGTAGTCAGTAATATTTTTGTTTCTGTTTTGAATATGGAAATGATGAAAATTTACCGGACATTGCAATTGTAGACTTTGCCAAAAGTTGTTTGTGTTAGAGAAGAAAATTAAGAGAAAATAGAACCGATAGAACGGGATGAAAGATCATAGTAGCTACTTTAGGGAAGAGAGAGAATTTCTTGGGAGTGGTCATCAACGGTTACGCCATGAAGGTTTGAATTAGCGAGGATTCCCATTGTCCACACACGTATACACACACATCTATTCCAAAATATATGAATGCTCACCGTTAGACTGTTTTTGCTGGCAGAAACTATTACGAAAATGTAGGTGGTGTGAGGACAAATTCGGATCTATATACATGTAGTTCAATGTTGAAATTGTGGAAATTACGCTTCCAGTTCGATGTAACTGAATTTAATACGTGTCGAGACATATATGCCTCGCGTAAACGGTGTCGTGAAATTCACACATTGGCTTCTGAATGTTTGTCAACTCAAACGTAAACATGGATGAAGCGTTCGTCCTTATATATTCATAAAAATATTTAAAATATATTAGTATTAAAAGGGTAACCAGTATATTCTTTTACTCGTTTCAGTCTTTTGATTGCGGCAATGCTGGAGCACCGTTTTTAGGCGAGCAAATCGACCCCAGGACTTATTCTTTTGAAGCCTAGTAATTATTCTATCGGATCTCGTTTGCTGAACGGCTAAGTTACGGGGACGTAAACACACCAGCATCGGTTGTCAAGCGATGTAGGGGGGCGGGGCGGACAAACACACACATATATACAACAGGCATCTTTCAGTTTTCGTCTACCAAATCCACTCACAAGGCTTTGGTCGGCCCGAGGCTATAGTAGAAGACACTGGCCCAAGGTGCCATGCAGTGGGCCTGAACCTGGAACCACGTGGTAGATAAGCAAGCTACTTACCGCACAGCCACAATAGAAAGAATTTCAAACGTAAATATAAATGCATTCTGAATAACAGAAATACAAAAAATCAAGTGGAGAGCGACATGATTAAGCGGGAAATGAAGAGAAATTTATTCAGTATTAAGGGAGAAATTCCGTGTAATGCTGCACGGTGGGTTGAAATGTCAAAGGTCAAATTTGGAAAATGTTCTCATGAAGTGTGTTGAACTGGGTCCTTAAAGAGTTGCTCATAGCAGAAGGGAAGGAAGAATATATACAGCGAACAATGACCCAGGTGATGAAAGATTTGCAAATTTAGTAATAGGCGTATTTGGTGCACAAACGGTAAGGAAAGTGGCTAGAAATATATTCTGTGAAGTAATCGTTCAAAGTCTGTGCTACACACCATAAGATGTACTTATTTCGGTGAAATGCAGCACAATTATGCGAGATCTATTGAAGCATTGTTCACAAAAGTGTGTAAGTAGTTGCTAAATGATATAAATACGGGATATGGTAGAAGTCTGTGTGAATTCAATAAGTGGTCGAGTCCAATCTACAAAATACATGCATACATACATACATGCATACATGTATACATATATATATATATATCTGTGTGTATGTGCAAGCATGTAAGTGTGTGTGTAAGATTATATATGCATCCTTATGCAAATGCATATATACAACTCCGCATCTACGTGATCATATACAACGAAAAGAAAAATTATATAAAAAAATAAAACGAAATGACTGTCAAAGAAGCTGGCGAATATATTTTAGAAGACTTCGAATAGGCAGATAGTAGAGAATACGATATTTTCTTCTTGTTTTTTCTTTGTTTTTTTTTTGTCCGTGTTTTGTGCAATACCTTGTAAAATGTTAATCGTCAGTAATTTCCTTATCACAATTAGATTCTAACCAATATATGAAGACATCAGAGATCGGAGCATTTCGTTGGAACTAAATATAGCTGAAGTAATCGCATTAGAAATAATCGTATCAAAATCAACCAGAACTATAACACCATCACTGACAACAACAACAACAACAAGAACATCATCATCAACAACAACAACAATAGCAGCAGCATCCACAATAAAAGCTTGTAATAAAATCAGGTATATCAAAGGGAGGAAAAAATCGAATATTGTGAGTGTATAAAATGAATTTGTCTTTTCCATGGAAGTACGTTAGAATTGGCTTTCTTTGTCATTATATTTATGTTGTCTCTCAATTATTTCCAATTCTATGAATGTCATCGATTAATAATTTCCAATGTTACAGTAACATCCATCGAATTTACGTCAGTGTGTAAAAATGGAACATCTACAAACAAAACCAATTAGAAAGAAAAAAAGTATTATAACAAAGGGAACTTATAATATCAAAATATTGATATATTTTGTTAAAGAACAAAGGATCTATTCGTTTCAGAAAGGAAAATATGATTTTGTCACATTCTTGTCATCCTTAATATAATTAGAGCTGTAAGAGGAATAACAATAGTGGAGAGCAGAGATTCTATACGCACAGTCTTATCAGAATAGTCGTTATTGAAGAGGACTGACCTCCATGTACTCGATCGACCAGATAGAAATAGTATCTAATTTAGCTACTAATCATACTTTAGCATCTAGCTGGAAGGATGCATCAAATGATATAGTTGTTGTTTTATTATGGCTAAAAGGAAAAGGCAAGAAGTCCATCTTATCACGTGCCTGAGTTAGAAATCACAGTGAAAATCAACAAATCATATTGTAATAATTGATGTCGAATATACGGATTTTGTAGAATAAGTTCCTCATATGATCAGTGTTGCTGTTAAGACCCTGAGTTGGAGCCTGGATATGGTCGTTCTTTGTGCCAGAAATAAGAGCTATTCTTCTCTAAACTCACAAACTACAGTCTTTGCCAAAATAGGAAATGATGAATAGGAATGCCTTTTATTTTTACTTGTCAAGCACAACGTCGAAGGGTCTTAGACGAGTCAGTCGTCCCAGCATTTACTTTTTAAGTGCTGTACATGTTTTATCGGTCTCTTTTGCACAGAGATATAGCACATATACGTTTAGTGATAAACGCATGTAAACATGGGCATGATATTCCCCTTCTGACTACACTGCTTGAGCCCTTATTCAACAATTCAAAAAGTATTCTATAAACATTTTATTAAACGTGGTACAATATTTCTTCGGCCAGTATCACTTTAGTAATCCACACATTCGGCTTTCTTTTTGATCATCTCCAATATTTATTCGTTTTACGAGACAAATACGTTCATCATAACACATTTTTTTTGTCTCTATCAGTCTTCATGTGGGTTTTAAATTCCGTTTCCATAATTCTACCTCACTTGTCTCTTCTAGTCCCTAATATAAAAGCTGTGCCAACATTTCCAATATATCTTCTATTACATTTCATTCTGGATTTCCCTCCAGCCATTCTGGTAGACTTATTCCTTATGTCGTGCATCTATTCCTTGACTGTTTTTGACACATGAATGCTGCAGTTAATATGTTCGCGGATTAAATATTCTCCCATTTCTTCTCTAATACAGAGCAAGGTACTCGTTTGCAACAGCTGATGGGACTCATGCTGTTCTGCCTTCCTTTCAGCCACCCTCACCTAAAATAACCATTCCCTGTATCATACATCACCTGACTCATCTTCTTATGTTCAGCTTCACTGGTTCAAATTTCCTGGCTCAAGAGCAAAAGTCGTGAAGTCCATCGAAGTTAAATTGCGTCTCATTAGTAAAAAGAAGTTTGGTAAAAATCAACAGAAATAGTCGACCACAATTTTGCGCAGTCTAACCTTGTCCTCTTACGTCATTGCGGAAATGAATTTTCCTCTTGGCCTTTTCATACTTGTATCCAATTTCTTTCAGCTTTCTTTGAACTTTTCGAACATTTACATTTATTTTATATTTCTGCTTCACCTTCACTGTTATCTCTTCTCCAGCTGCGAGTACATAGGACACATTTACGTTCATTTGCCTTCATGTTCTCCACTCAAGAGACCTTTTGTTCCCTCTTTTCTCCTCTTTCCAGTTATAGTTATTTTATAACATACATTCCACGATAGAGATCGAAAACCTCCAATTAACGGCTATTTTTCTTAGGTTAAGATCACCCCTCTTCCTTCTCTGGTGTCTGAAAAGCTAGTTCACTTCTTGTACATACACACACATACACATCCAAACACACACACATAAACACGCACGCACAAACACACAAACACACACATACACACACAAACACACACACACACATACACACACAAACACACACACACACACACACACACACACACACACACGCACATATATATGAACAACTCCGTGAACGTGGTCTGCGATGTGGTGCAATAGCAGCGACAGAAGTAGCAATAACATTAGGATACATACACAGAAATATGCTGAAGCAATTGATACGAATTTTGCTGTCACTAAATAAGCAAAAGTACTCTTTTAACATCCTAAAGAGGTGCAACATTGCATCTATTGCGGAATACATATAAGGTTTAAAAGAAGAGAGAACGCTACACAGATTTAAATGGAAGCAAATGGAAGCTCGGGGGCACATGATCCAAAACTTTGGGTAAGGAATTTAAATAAACGTTTGATCCGAGTCTCTTAAATTCGAAAAGTCAGGCATTTAGTAGGTGTCATCATGAGAGAAAATTCACATTCAGAGAGAGTCATGAAACTTCCCGCTTGCTGACTAGTGAACGAAAATCGTACGTAAACTGAGCCATTTTTAATACAGCTGGAACCGTTTAAAGGGAGTTAATTCTGTCTCGTCTAAGGAGAGTATCGTCCCGAAGAATTTCGGTTTTTCACAAGGTTTTTTCAAAAACCTGCTGGAAAGGACTTATTTTTGCCTCTATTAGTACGGAGGTCATGTGCCTACGGCCAGTAGGTCTACTGCTCATCGAAATTGATAAAATAAATAATAGACATCAAACCAATGGTAACTTCTTGACTGGTCCAAACAAGCGTCTACAAAATATCATATACATATATATATATATATTTGTGTGTGTATACAAGGCCCTTTCACACAGCTTCTGTCTGCCAAATTCACTCACAAGGCATCGGTCAGTTCGGATTTATAGTGGAAGGGATGCTATTTACTCCTAGGCTGCCGCACAGTAGGATTCAAAGCATTTTTATGCAGCGAACTTCATAACAACACATCTAGTGCTGAGAAAAACCAAAAGTGCAGCTGGATTTACTTAGACCGTAAATCTTGTCTGCGTATTCCCTATCGCCATGGGAAGGCGCCTGGCTCAGTGGTTAGAGCGTCGAGCTTACGATCGTGAAGTTGTGAGTTCGATTCCCGGATCGGGCTGCGTGTCGTGTTCTTGAGCAAGACACTTTATCTCACGTTCCTCCAGTTTACTCAGCTGTAGAAATGAGTTGCGACATCACTGGTGCCAAACTGTATCGGCCCTTGCCTTTCCCTTGGATAACATCGGTGGTGTGGAGAGGGAAGGCTGATATACATGGGCGACTACTGGCCTTCCACGAACAAACTTGCCCTGACTTGTACCTCGGAGGGTAAATTTTTAGGTGCAATCCCATGGTCATTCATGACCGAAGGGGATCTCCTCCTCCTTATTCCCTATCGTCATAATAGATAACATCAAAATCATAATATCGACACGAATAAGGGCCACTACATCAATTATTGTTTCTTTGTCGCGCATTCTTCATGATTTCTTTATTTTCATTTAAATGTTTATAAATACTTTAATTTTCAGTTAATTTTCTATTAATCTCGGTCGTTTCGTGGGGCAGAGTGCCCCTCAAAATATTGCTTCTTCTCAAAATGATCAAGCTGGATTTCCAAGCTCAGGGCTGTTACCCAACCCTCTTGTTTATGGACTCCCCCTGTGTCTCTTTTGATTGGTTTTGTCCAGCGGTTCTTTCCCGATACGTTCTTACAGCATGTCCGAAGTATCGGAAAGGCACCTCTTAACTCGAAGATGAGATTTTAAGAATAAGATATCAGTCAATTTACACATATATAGGTCAGGCTGTTTTGCATGAAGTTTACTTCCCAATCACATGGTTCCGGGTTCAGTCCCATTGCGTGGCACCCTCACCAACCAAATTCGTGTGAGCGAATTTGGTGGATGGAAACGCGCGCGTGTGTGTGTGTCTGTGTGTCTGTCTTTGTGCCTGAGGATGTCTCCTACCAAGCATTGGTGACCAATGTTGGTGTATATGCGTCCCTGTAACCTTGCGGTTCGGGAAAACTGGCAGACAGAATAAGTACTAGACTTTAAAAGAAATAAGTACTGGGGTGGATGCATTCAACTAAAAATTCAACTCGGTGCCCCAACCTGGCCACAGTCTAATGATTCTACTTTGAACTTTGGCAAAGGCTTAAGTGAGCTGTGGCAAAGGTGGATCAGCGCCGTGAGCTGTTGCAATTCACGGAATGGACTCCGGTACGTGTTTTCAAATGCCTGGTACTTTGCCGAAACGCTAGATTATGGGGATGTAAGCAAACCGACACCGCTTATCAAGCGATGGTGGGAGATAAATGCAAAGACTAAGTTACACGCACACGCATACACATACACACACACACTCACACACACACACACACACACTCACATATATATATATGCATACATGCATATATACATATATAATATATATGCATATGTGTGTTTTATATATGTACATATATCACGTGATATATGCATATATATATATATAATATATATATATATATATATATATATATATATATATATATATTATATATATATATATATATATATTATATATATATATATACAGAGAGAGAGAGACGGTCTTTTAGTTTCTGTTTACCAAATCCACACAACAAGCTCTGGGGTGAGCTACTTGCCCTATGTACTGAACCTGCAACCATGTGGTTGGGAAGCAAATTTCTTACTTCGCAACACCTTTTTGCCTCTTCAAACCGTTGCTTATTTTCAACGTCCCGTATTACATGTTTTTTTCTATCATATTTGATATTATGGATAACTGAAAAGGAATTACGTCGACTAGAACACATAAAGGCAAAGCCTACTTTTGATATAATGATATCCTTTTTTATGAAGAATCATCTCTGCCCTCGCGATATAACAGAGCAAAACATTGTGGCTTTTGCAGCAGATAAAGCTTGTAGATTATTGATACAATAGATCACGTTACTTGCTCGGAAGAAACAGTTATAGTTTCCACAATCTGATGTATCTAATTGAAGGCACACACATTATAAACATTAATCAATACCATCTAGGAACGAGTCAATGTTTCATAGCATAATACAGAGTAAGGGGATCGATATCAGCATGAACTGTAACCCTTCATTTGAAAAAAGGCTTCCGCTTTGTGACTTAGGTATTACGAAGATCTTTATCGAAGCAATTCATAGACATTATAAATAGAGTTCAGTTTCGGACATACCAATTTACAGGGGTAATATAGATCATGGAAACAAGCATAATATCGATTTGAGAATAATTCACTTATTCCTGTTATGATGTTTCGTGTATATTGCAACACTTCCGCTTTCCGAGCTTGCATATGATAGCGATATGATAGCATTGGTGTAAGGAAAAACTTGCCTGCCAAACCTAGCAGGTTGAGCACACACATAAACGGTTACGTACGTAACTCTACATATGTACATGCATATATCTTCTGTATGATGTAAAAGGATAAAATCTCTTTATATATGTATATGTATCAGTGAATGTTTTTACTCATGTATGTATATGTATATACATGTATTTGTTACCTGTGTGTATATATATGTATGCAGATTAAGACTGAAGTTTCGATTTTGATTGTATGATATATGAATATAATGGCATTATTTGTTACACTATTTGTTGAACTAATGTGCTTGCATCTTCCATAGGCATCTATCTATATATTATGTTATACTATATTATATATGTAATATACAATATATTTTATTATATTATATTACACTATATTGTATTATACTATATTTTTGTGGTATTTTCCATCTACTATGTATTGTGAATAGCAGAATGCACATATTCCATTATTGGTATTAATAATAATAATAATAGTATTAATAGTTTTGGCAATGTAATATAATGAACTTTGGACTTTGTATATGAACCCATTGATGTGGATGTATATGTATACTCCAGTATATATATTTGATTATCTGAAACCATATGTGTATGTATATTATTATATATATACTTATATATATATATATATATATATATATATGTATACACACACACACAAATATATATATATATATATATATATATATATATATATATATATATATATATATATTCTTGTGTATGTGCATTTTGTTTCATATTTATATTTGCATTTTTATATCTTTATCATTGTACGTTTTAATCTCTGACGAGGCCTTGAGGTATATATATAAGTAACTCATTTTTAAGTGCATATTACCTCAATACATATGACTAATATAGGCACAACGAGATACCTTTATCTACAGGCAGAAACAGCTGTAAGAGTCATTTTATGTGTATTATTTTTATGGTATTATCTTACTTATTGATGTATATTGTTTGATTCTGTTTTATTCTGTTGGATTTGGATGTTCCTATTTAATTAGTTAATAAACAATATGAATTGGTATTATCTGTAAGTTGATGATTGAAAGGAATCTGTTCCTCCATTTTCTTATTTGTTTAATGATTTTGAGGTAAAATATTTTACCTTCGCCCATCTTATACAATAAATGAATTAATTGCATTGTAATTATAAGCTTTTATGTATTTGCCTTTTGGGTACTTCACTAGCAGTATATTGGATAACTGATATCCCATAGTGGGTTACACTCATAACCCCTATCTCACTTTGTATATATATATATATATATACGTTGAAACGTTCCCTCTGTGAGTTTATTTTATTCAAGAGCAAAGGGAGTGATTTTTTCGGAGAGAAGTATGATTGGTACGTTCAAAAATAGCAATATAATACGTACTTGAAAAAGCAGAATGTATTTGTTGCATGCTTACCATGTAAGACCACTCTGAAATAGGCTTCATATATGGGTCTTAGGAAGTTTTCCGCCAATTGATTGAGACAGCTGTAAAAACGAATAATAGGAATCAAGTCGCTGCTTACTAAGAACGAACCATGCATTTGCGCCATTGCACAGAAAGGCAAAATTATTCCTGTAAATATTTTTTCGAGATATAGAAAAACTGATAAACGCATAACAATTTGGTAGCGAAAAATGTATAGCGCGTTTCACGGTTAAAATATGTTCGTGTATGTATAAACACTCATATATGTGTGCGCATACATACATATATATTTATATATATATATATATATATATATATATATATATATATATATATATATATATATATATATATATATATATGTATGTATGAGCATATATGCATGCATATATATATATATATATGCATATATATATATATCAATATATATGTATGTATGCGCATATATATATATGCACTCACATAGACACAATGACAGGGAGAGTGAGAGAAAAAAGGAGGGAGAGAAAGAAGAGATTGCAATTGATTACGGCGGATCCTTTTCAAACTTATACTGGACTTATTCTTTGTCGTCCTGCCGCTTCGTTGGACAAATTAAACTACATGACAAATAAAAGACTATTTCATATTATGATATGTGAACGTAAGCATCCGATCGTTTGTTCGATGTACGGCGAGTGGACGAAAGTGTATGATACGCCATCCGTCCCCTGTCATTTCAAAATATAATACAATTCGGCATGTATGCACAACTCGGCAGTAAAGACGATAAATGATATAAGTCGATAAAGAAAATAATAACAAAATAGACTAGACGTGTATAAATGGGAAGAGAGACGCTGGCGGGTTGGGCAGGGCGATGCAGTGGGAATGTTCTATCAACCTTCAGAAAGTTTCTACTTTAATCTGGTAGTTTGTTAAATATAATAGCAAATGGAAGCTGTAGACCATATAGACTCTGATAGATATGAGATGGTAAAATGACTGATAGATATGAAATGGTAAAGAAATACAAAGGAATCAAGCGAAGAAGTCAGGTGAAGATGTGTACAATAGTGCCAACAGTTTTGTCCGTTTCAAATATCAAAACAACAAAAAAACTCAAGAATCAAACATAACAATTCAATACTTTTGAAATATAATTGGCGTCGGCGTTATTAGTGATATCAGTTCACCTCTGTGTGTGCGTGTGTGAGTGTTCGTGCATGTATGTGTGTACCGAATCTGTGCACCAGCTGCGTTTACATATAAATCAGTTGTGTGCTGCATGTGTGTATATGTCTAGTGCATATGTAGGATGTGTATACGGTGCATATGTTTGCGTTTGTGTGCCCGTGAGCATATCCAGTATACAACGGTTTGTGTTTGCTATGCTAGTGCGAATTGATGTGAGATGGGTTGTGTGTATGTATGTATGTATGTTATTATTCAGTTTATTTTAAGATTTCTTGCCAATAGTGAAAGAACCGGTTTCTAACCTAGATCCAAGGCTTCTTCATTGGAATTTCAATATCAACAACAGGGTATTTTTCTGTGCATGTATATGTATGTATGTATGTATATATGTATGTATGTATGTATGTATGTATGTATGTATGTATGTATGTATGTATGCATGTATGCATGTATGTATGTTTTATGTATGTATTCAAAACCAAAGTTATTTTTCCCGGAAAATTTCAGTAAGGGCACATTTTAGCAGCATATAATCATGACTACTACTACTACTACTACTACAATAATCGTTGTGGATGTGCCTACTATTTACCATAGTCGTAGCAGGGGAACAGTGGTCAGTTACTTGAGCCGATAATGTAGTTTGGCTGGCAGGCAGGGACTATAGAATCTGTTGGAATGTCTCTAGCTGCAGAACCACGTGGTGGTCTGATATTCACGTTTTCGCTTTTGTTTATAGAGTTGGGAAGAAGGTTAATTTTCGATTTCTTAATAAAGTTACAGTTACTAACTTTCTTTCTATGTTCTACAAATGTTGCTTGTTGACGTAGTTGCTTCGCAGTAAAAATATTTAATTCTGGATGCAGATCGTCCCAATATAATTTCAGTCGTTTCATATAAGCAACAGAGGGATTTTGTTTCGCGTTTTCGTCACAGTTAAATAGATCATTATTCAATTCATAACTCCAAGAGAAATGAGTTTTGTAGCTACGGTTTCTTCTATAACTACAGCTAGAAATAATTTGTTTACCTCTTCAGCTGTTATTTTCGTTCTGTTCCTCGATCGTGTTGTTGTTGCTGAAGTTTCAGTCGAAAATCACTACGATCGTGAATAATAAAAAAAAGTCTCCCTCAGTTAATTCATCTGAAGATTAACCAGTTATTTAACAAAGCTGCTGTGGCCACAAATTTGGAGATAATATTCATCGTATTTTCGATAAATATTCTCCCACTACAAATATGCGACTTGTCACTTCCAATGTGTAATGTTGTATGTATGTATGTATGTATGTATGTATGTATGTATGTATGTATGTATGTATGTATGTATGTATGTATGTATGTATGTATATATGTATGTATGTGTGTATGTATGTATGTATATAAGTATGTTGTGCTTGTGTCTGTGTGTGAGTATCATGGTTTTTTATTTTATTGGACTCGAAATCGCGCAATTGCGACAAACAATCTGTGGCGGTAACCAGAGTTGGCACTAATAAACCCGAGTCCCTTTTCTTATACTGTGAGTCGGTAACTACTTACCAACATCTTCCCCATTGCATGGGGTACTAGAAATAAATCTTTGAACTGATATCGCTACTCTATCAATAAAAGCATGCTATCTGCATTGGCCAATAACTGCCAACATCTAGAACTCATCGTAGACATGTCTCATTTGGTGTCTAAAATCCGGATGGGAGACGTTCATTAGTCAAGCGTAGGAAACCTTAAGTTGCATGGAGCCGAGTTAAACTGGTATCAGATTATTATGTAATTCCTAATAAATGTATTGAGTGCCACTTTCATTCGTTTGTCCACATACTCGTATGTGTGTGTACAAATGCTTCTGTGTGTGTACATGCATATATATACATACATACATATCTATCTATCTATCTATCTATCTATCTATATATATATATATATATATAATATATATATATATAATATATATATACACTCTTTACTCTTTACTCTTTTACTTGTTTCAGTCATTTGACTGCGGCCATGCTGGGGCACCGCCTTTGGTTGAGCAAATCGACCCCGGGACTTATGTAAGCCCGTAGTTAGTACTTATTCTATCAGTCTCTTTTGCCGAACCGCTAAGAGACGAGGACGTAAACACACCAGCATCGGTTGTCAGGCAATGCTAGGGGGACAAACACAGACACACAAACACACACACACATATTATATATATATAATATATATATATATAATATATATATACATATATACGACAAGCTTCTTTCAGTTTCCGTCTACCAAATCCACTCACAAGGCATTGGTCGGCCCGGGGCTATAGCAGAAGACACTTGCCCAAGTTGCCACGCAGTGGGACTGAACCCGGAACCATGTGGTTGGTTAGCAAGCTACTTACCACACAGCCACTCCTGCGCATATATATGTATACATATATGTATATATATATATATATATATATATATATATATATATATTATATATATATATATATATATATATATATATATATATATATAATATATATATATATATATATATATATATATATATTATATATATATATGTATGTATCTATACACACACGAATATATGTATGTATGTGTATGTATGTATATGAGAATTAATATAGATATATGAATGAGCAAGAGTGTATTTTCGTTGCGTCTTGAACATTATTTAAGGATATGAATATAAAGATTTTGATGTAACGTCATGTAGTCATGTTTGAATAATGGTGATTGCATCTTCGTTCTAATTTTTTTTTTATCCATTCCTTTATTTATTTTTGTATTGATTAATTTCTTGAAACTTGTTCTGTGATGTGTCATATTGAATTTGTTTTCTCTACTAAATAGCATGTCTTGCGAAATTCATGAGGCTGTCAAGTAATTGTTTATACCTCGAACTCTACTCTGAAATAATGATACCTTTTAAAATAAAAACGGAGGAAAAATAAGCGAAATTGATACTTGCAAATATAAAAAAAAATTGCATGTAGAATAATGTTTCGCAGTTATCGTTTTTTCTTTATTTTTTAGTTAAAAATAAATTACATAGCATTCTAGTTCACATACTTTATTTAAATTACTAGGTGCTGCTTCGTTTAAATACCATGGTATTCAACCAAGTTGCGGAAAATATATGATGTTGCTGCAAGGTTTTGCTGTCAATTTGTTGTGGAAGAATTTCTGCCTGTGTACAATGCAATTTACTCTCGTCTCCATGCGAAGATATTCATCACGAAAGTACACTGTAAAAGAAGAAGAAGGTAAATATCTTTAAACATTAATACTTGGATTTATAAAGACTAATGGTTCATTCATAATGTTACATTTTGATTATATGTAAGCAATTCAATTTTTCTTGAACGGTAAAATGTAGTTGTCAATGTTGTGAGTTAGTAAAATGTCGACAATGCCTGAATAAACGAGTGGACCCAAATATTTCAGACGTGACCATACCGTCATTTTAGAAATATATAAAGTAATGACTTATTGTCTACTCTGAACTATCCATATTTAGTATATTCCTAAGAGAGCGAACAAAGAAGGAATTAATCACTGGCTACTTTGTCCAATCCTGTTGTAGAAGCTTCATGCCAAGGAAAATATTAATGGTGAAACGGAAGAAAGGAGGACTTGATAATCTCTGAAATGATGTATTGTCTATAATTAGGATGACAGTTTATGATGAATGAGAAATAACTGAGTCATACCCATACAAGCACTTACTAGAGATATGCAAGCGTATGCACAAACGTGTATATATACATGTGTGTATGTATGAATGTATGTAGGCATGTGCTTCTATGTGTGTATGTATGAATGTATGTATGACCTTTCTACCAGCTCTTGGGAGAGATTAAGCCGGTCGCCAACAAAGCGACAAGAGTTTTCAATTAAGAGATATTCCGGTGTTTTAAACATGGGTCTGAGTTGCTGTGTTGGTTGAGCTACCAATGTATGCACCCAAGTGCGTGCATCTACTCACCTAACAATCTCAGATGGAGAATTTATGGAATGTTTTACAACTCTTCACTGTGCCACCAATCGAATGGGTTACGAGAAACCCAATGTTTGTCTCTGTGTGTGTATGTATGTGCGTGTGTGTGTGTGAGTGTGTGCGTGTGACATATAACATCACAATGTAACTGCAAAACATATATCCTAATGACCAAATAAGTGTCTTGTTACGCGAAACGGCTGTTAACTCGCAAAACAAGTCATTTGGTATCCATGAGCATGCATATGAGTGAGTGCGTGAGCCCGTGTATGGCTGTGTATGGTCATGCATGTGTCTCTCTGTCACTCCCGCTGTTACACTCTAACCCTTTCTCTGTCTCTGTGTTTGCGTGTGTCTGTATTTGTGTAAGTGTGAGTGTGAGTGAGAGAGAAAGAGTGGGGACAGACAAATAGAGAGTTTGCACTTGTGTACGTACACATGCATACGCTTCCGTGTATAGATAAGAAAATATTACTCTCTGGATGTAATATTCTTTTCGATGTCAATAAGATGCTCTCATTTCTATTGTACTGAATTATAAAACCGTGTAGGTTAAATTATAACAGACGACAATAGAACGTAACTTTGAAGTTTTCAAAATGAAGAGAAACTTTAAAGTTTTGCAGTCTTAGTTGTGAAACAAAACAAAGAAAAGTAAACAATATGTTCGAATCTGAATTGTGTATCATTTAAAATCGTTTTATATTTCATAATATTGCCAAATATTTTTCAGACATATGAGTGATGGAGATATTGTTGTTGCTCATGTACTTGCAATTGTTTTGCTGTTATTTATATTACACCGGATTTTTGTGTGCCCAGACAAGATGTGATCCAACAGAGCTACGATCAAAAGCATCCTTTACCATCTGAGTCTATATTCTCAGATATATTTATGGCATTCTGCATTATGTAATATTTACATTTTCTTTAAAAGAAATGGCATGACTTGAAGAAAAATTCGCTGCTTCTTCTAGCGAATAGAGCGTCGACATACAAGCATCCTCATCGTATTCCGGTGGAGGCTGTCACTTGATGCAGAAAGTAATTCGACGTTTGACGGAACTATATTTGTTTTAACTTGACAAGATATATTCTTTGCACAGTGAATTGAACTTGAAAATGCCATTAACCTTTTTGAAATCAGCAGAAGCTAAAACATTAAGAAAGGAATTCTTGTTTCTTTTGTTTTTGTGCCATTGCGACATTCTGTCTGGGTCTCAAATCAATCAAGTGCATGCAGCTTCGATTCTCTGTTGTTTGTATTCTTTACCAGACTTTACGCATCAAAAGCGTCATTTTCTTTAAAAGAACTAATGTACTGTAAGGAAGTGTAATTCTTTTTAAAGGAATTTGAGTACCATTTACAAAATGGTATCAATTTGTTTTACTCTTGTCATATCGCATCATATAAGAATCACAATAGCAATGTCCTCGCCGGAACTCCTTTTCAGAAATTTGCTGTCTATTGTGTATCAATATTTTTAGTTTTCACATACGTTTCTGGAATGCTAGTTACAAGTTAAGTATAAATACATGCACACCCGCAAGCATATATATGCACAAATGCACACATATGCACATAAATATGAATGTACAGATACGCATACACACACAAATATATAAACACACACACACACAAACAATACACACACACACAAACAATACACACACACACACACATTCATATACACGTATATGTGTACTTATATAATATTATGCATACAGAAGTAATGATGTTTATAAGTGTTGGTATATATACACGTAAGACGCGGGAGTATTGTGTAAAATGTTATATACACAGACACACGTAATCAATAGCAACTCTCTGGCGATTATTTCCGTGTTATAAATGCTTACAAGATACCATGAGGCGCGCGCAAACACATACACACATGCACATCGGTATATACATAAATACATGCACACAATCTCATGTGCACAAACCACGCATTTCGTTAGTGCTGAGCATTCAGTAGCAAGCTCAGAAAATATGCACACTTTGCTTTTAAAGCTATAATACCAATTAGCTATAGAAAAATATGCATTCGATTTGGAAAAGAATAAGCAATTTCGCTTTACCTATTTGTTGAAGGAGAATACGAATATGTTTTCTGTATCCGTTCTACATACGTATTTCTAATTTCTGGAAGCCAACAGCTGACTAGGAATTTATGAAATTTAGACGTGTTTTAAGTGATAATATTTATGCGAAATATACGAAACAGTTGAATCACGGTCCATGCAAATGTATCTATTTGATTTTGGAAACACGGTCACAACTCACAAAGTCTGATTTTATATTTTGAGTATATGTGCAGTTTCGATATTTTCAAACATGAATACTGGGGCACTTTGGGTATCATTAGATTAATACGTACGTGAGTGTGTACGCGTGTAAGCATGTATCTATCTATCTATCTATCTATCTATCTATCTACTATCTATCTATCTATCTATCTATCTATCTATCTATAAATATATATATATATATATATAATATATATATATATATTATATATATATATATATATACATATATTTATACAGCGCTATGTAAAAAGTCCCCAGCCACATTGTTCCTAGGTCACTCGCACCTTAGTCAAGGGGCTTCCACTATAGCCACGAATGACAAGTTCTTTGTGAGTAGATTTGTCAGACAGAAACTGAAAGAAATCCATCATCAATATATGTGCGTGTGGGCAAAGGGGTGAGTGTGTGTATGTATCTTTGTGTCTGTCGTTGTCTCCAACCACCGTCTCGCAACCGACATTGTTGTGTTAGCATTCCCATAAATTTGTTAAAGAGAAACTGAAAGAAGCCCATCGTAAATATGTGTGCGTGTGGGGATAAGGGTGAGTGTGTTTATGTCTCATTGAGTCTGTAGATGTTGTTGCTGTTGTTGTTGGTCACCTCAAGCGCCTGAGGATAACAATCAGAAGCGCTAGAGCCGCGGAAGGGAGATGAATCATCTCAACCATTGTAACCCATAGTTCCACCATCAGGGCCGGATATCTCAGCCAGACATGTTCTGCTGAGCCAGAGAGTCGCAGCCAGAGATGTTCTGTCGATGTTACTCAGCACCGCTTGTCAACCGGTGTTGGTGTGTTAATGTCCCCCGTAAACTAGCGGTTTGACAAAAGAGACGGAGAGAATAAGTTCCAGGAGTAAAATAAAATTTAATACTAGGGTCGAATCGTTCAATACGGTGTCCCAGCCTGGGCGCAATCTATTGACTGAAAAAAGTATGATATAATACTATCTACAAGTATGAACTGAAATTAAAAGAAAGTACAGATTCTATGGGAGGCGCGTGGCTCAGTGGTTAGGGTGTCAGCACCATGATCGTAAGATTGTGGTTTCGATTCCTGGACCAGGCGAAGCATTGTGTTCTTGAGCAAAACACTTCCTTTCACGTTGCTCCAGTACACTCAGCTGGCAAAAATGAGTAACGCTGCGATGGACTGGCATTCCGTCCAGCGGGGGAACGCATACGCCTGAGAAACCGGGAAACCGGGCCTATGAGCCTGGCTAGGCTTTAAAAGGGAGCATTTAATTTTTACAGACTCTATGGCGAGATACGGGATATAGTCAGAAACGATGAATATTTTTAGCAAAGGATTAGTAATATATTTTACGACAAAACAAAAAATGCCCTTTTTTTCTGTCACATCATGCAATTAGTGAAACTATGCAGGTGCTAACGCTGGGTGTGTTATAACTATTCTTCCTACAGCAAATATTGTTTGAACTGGTACACACGGCACTTAGGTTGTTCAAATAACAGTGAAACGGCTGCGTTATGCTCCACGGTGTATATGTATTCGCATGTATAATAGGTATGTATTTATGCATGTATCTATGTATATATGCATATACGTATGTATGTATCTTTCTCTCTCTCTCTCCTCTCTCTCTCTCTCCATGTCTGTGTGGTAAATAGCTTGCTTACAAACCACATGTTTCCAGGTTCAGTCCCACTGCGTGACACCTTGGGCTAGTGTCTTCTACTATGGCCTTGGGTCGAACAAGGCCTTTTGAGTGGATGTGGTAGACGAAAACAGAAAGGCCGTTGTATATATGTATATATATATATATATATATATATATATATATATATTATTATTATTATTATTATTATTATTATATGTAGAAAAATACAAACTGGGACAAGAACGCAAAACACTTCGAAGACGATACAAAAAACACGGACGGGATATTCAAAGCCCTCAATCTTCAGTCAAGAACCGGATCATCGTAGCAATTTCGGCTGATTAATCTTGATACATACATACATTTATATATATATATATAATATATATATATATATATATATATATATGTATGTATGCGTGTATATATGCTTGTGTGTCTGTGTTTGTTCCTCCAACATCCTTTGACAACCGATGCTGGTGTGTTTACGTCCCCGTAACTTAGCGGTTGGACAACAGAGACCGATAGAATAAGTACTAGGCTTACAAGGAATATCCTGGTGTCGATTTGCTCGACTAAAGTCGGTGGTCCAGCATGGCCGCAGTCAAATAAATAAATGACTGAAACAAGTAAAAGAGTGTATATATATATATATATAGAACGCAGATTGAACAGAAACGGGCTCCTACAGTCGGCTTTTCGATGCCCCCATTGGCGGCGTTACACTTATCTGGCTTTTAAATAGCGTTTATAAATAATACCGGCACCCATAGCCCTTGGTAACAAATTCTGAAATAGCCTTTAAGATATCTACGATTAACCACTGCAAGGGGAATTACTCCTGTAAGACAAACGGGGCTTGGTTTTTTCACAGCGGGGGGTTTCCTTGACAAGGCAGGCTTAGATGAACACACACACACATAAAACATAATATATATATATATATATATTTTTTTCTTTCTGCCACCCAACGGTTATCACGGCAGTAGCCACTGACAGCCGAACGATCAAACGCACACACGTACACAAAAAATGTTTTCTACCCCTACGCCAACACACACATATATAGAGCAGTATACACACACACACGTCTCTACGTAGATTTTTTCTCGCCCCTTATAAAACATCCAATATTCCTTAAATAGTCAGAACTTTATTCTCGGTCACAAAGAACATCTATACACCTTCACCCACATGATTGACCGATGCCTGACCCGTTGAATTCTTCAGCCACCGGTTCTCAACATACACTGATAAACAGTTTCGCCATGGGCTCTTCGGAGCATAGTTCGATTTGTTTTTGCTCCGCCTCTGTTCTGTTTTTGTTTTTCCAACGGATTTCCTTTTTTTCTTCCTGAAGAGAAAGACACAATATGGTCCCATTATTCAATCGGATTTTGGTAATTTGTGCCTTTCGAAACACGTGTAGAATGAAATAAAACGATTTCTGTTCAATCTGCGTTCAGCTCCATTTCTTCAATTCACCAATAATGTTTTAATTTCAATTATCCGCACCAACGCACGGTTGCAACGCCAGATGGTTGTACCTCCAACCGTGCTGTTTACTGCTGTGATTTTTGCTATTAAGGTATCGGTTAAACTTTTGATTAATCTACTACAAGATTATTCATCTTTCTATTTCATGCATATGCGCGTGTGTACGTGTGCGTGTGTATGTGTGCGTGCGGAGATATAAATATGGGCATATATCATAGCGCCTCAGTGTGGCAAAAATAGGGAGAGGCAAAGTGTGAAGGTTTTTTTTATCGCGTAATATACTTGAGTGAAGCATTATTTAAATATACCACAGTTCATTTGATATACGTTGTATTGTGCGCATACAAATATTACACACACATACACGCACACACACACACACATGAATACAGATATTTATGTGTGTGAGTACAGGAGAATTCGTTTGTTTGTTTGTTTTTGCTTCTTTTCAAAGCATATGCTGGAATCAAAATAAAAGTGTGTTCTGTATATATACGTTTATATATTGTTTCTAGAAACAGAAGATAGACCAATAACAATGTTTATTAAATCATAGATATATTGCCATACATTCTGCGGAACACATAAAAGAATGCACAGCCGGTACAAGCACATTGTTGGCAAATTAGCAATGTTTGCATTGCTTGATAACATACTTGATGATATTTTCTATCATCCTGTTATGGACTGACAGCCACCTACAATAGTGGGTCTATGACGACAAAGGAATATCAATGTAGCATTATGCTAGTGTTTCTCTACGATAATCAAATAATAGTTAAGGTAAAGAGTATGAGAAAACATCGTTATTTAATGAAAGTCACATGATGTGTTTAATTATTTACTGATTAAACAGCGCTCCGTTTATTTGTCGACGTTAGACATACGCTGCTGCGCAAAATTCTGTAACGAAACTAGAAATGAATCGATGTATTGCCTGTTTGCTTTCGACTGCTACCAACACACTCACGTAAATACTCACATGTAGTAACTATGTAGAGACTTTTTTTTTGGGGGGGGGGGGTCGCTTCTACGGCGATGCCAAGCCGTTGCAGATACATACATATAATAGTTCGAGAAAAGTGAGTATAAATATAATAAAACAAAACATAAAAAGAGAGTATGAGAAAACATCGTTATTTAATGAAAGTCACGTGGTGTGTTTAATTATTAACTGATTAAACAGTGTTCCGTTTATTTCTCGTTGTTAGACATACGCTGCAGCACAAAATTCTGTAACGATACTAGAAATAAATTGATGCCTGTTTACTTTCGACTGCTACGAATACACACATATAGTAACTCTGTGGGTTGTTTTGGTCCCTTCTACGGCGATGCCAAGCCGTTGCAGGTGCCATCAATGCATACATATAACAGTTCGAGAGAACTGAGAATAAATATTTAATTTTTATGCGCCCTTTTCAAGCCTAGCCAGGCTCATGGGCCCGGTTTCCCGGTTTCTGTGGCGTATGTGTTCCCCCGCCTCCCCAGCTGGACGGGACGCCAGTCCATCGCAGCGTTACTCAAGAAATAGGAAAGAAGAGTGAGAGAAAGTTGGGGCGAAAGAGTACAATAGGGGTCTCCACTACTCCCAGCCGGAGCCTCGTGAACCTTTAGGTGTTTTCGCTCAATAAACACACACAACGCCCAGTCTTGGAATCTAAACCACGATCCTCCGACCGCGAGTCCGCTGCCCTAACCACTGGGCCATTGCGCCTCCGAGTATAGATATAATTAAACAGAAAAACAGGAAAAATTGGAGAAGTGGAAATTCTTTATCTTCATCAAGAAAATCCATGCTGTAATATCATTAATAAAAAGAAATGAATCCAGATTTTCTTTCGTAGTAGTTCTTCATACTTAGGTAGATATCCAGAGAGCTAAAACTCTAAACTCACATAGTAGAAAAGAGAGAATACAATTAATCCTTTACAAGTGTTTCTGGATTTCGGAGATTTCTATGTGCAACATTTCGCATACCGGGTATATATATGATGTAAGAAAATGTAAATTGATGTACATTAATTTAAATTAAATAAATGGATTTAATCTATATTATTACGTATTACATAAATCCACCATATTAAAAGTAAAACATCATTTCTGGAATTTGTAAAAAAACATTTTGAAAGGGAATAACATCAGCCACCTTTAGCATATTATAGAACAAGGAAGGAACTCAAACATAAACATGTAGGCGCAGGAGTGGCTGTGTGATAAGTAGCTTGCTTACAGGCCACATAGTTCCGGGTTCAGTCCCACCGCGTGGCATCTTGGGCAAGTGTCTTCTACTATAGTCTTGGGCCACCCAAAGCCTTGTGAGTGTATTTGGCAGATGGGAACTAAAGAAGCCCGTCGTATATATGTATAAGTATATATATATATGTGTGTGGGGGAACGTGTGTGTGTGTGTGTGTGTGTGTGTGTTTATGTGTCTGTGTTTGCCCCCCCCCCAACATTGATTAACAACAGATGCTGGTGTGTTTACGTCCTCGTAATCTAGAGGTTCGGCAAAAGACCTCGATAGAGTAAGTACTAGGCTTACAAAGAATAAGTCCTGGGGTCAATTCGCTCGACTCAAGGTTATGCTCCAGTGGTATATATATATGTGTGGATATATATAGATAAACGTATGTATGAATGTATGTATATATG
>NC_043004.1:66854808-66894808 GCF_006345805.1 Octopus sinensis
GCCATGCTGGGGCACCACCTAGAATAGATTTAGTCGAATATATCGATCCCAGGAATATTTATTTATATTTATTTTTAAAAACTGCTACTTAATACATTGGCCGGCTCTTTTGCCGAGCCGCTATGTTACGGAGGCCGAATACAGACATAAAGATACACACACATAAATATATACTTACGCATATTTATATATATATATATGTGTGTGTGTGTGTGTGTGTGTGTGTGTGTGTGTGTGTGTGTGTGTGTGTGTGTGTGTGTGTGTGTGATGTGTGTGTGTGTGTGTGCGTGTGTGTGTGTGTATGTGTCGCCATGTTAGATCGTTAGCTACTACACACATTGTTTTTCTCCTTGTCTTTTTCTGTATCCCTTTCTGTAGAATAGCGTAGGCTCGAAAAGTAAAAGACTTTTTTTATTCCTGAGCGTATACTAATATATCTCTTTGTTTCGTCTTCGTCTTTTGTTTTTTCGTAAACTCTCCCCATATATTATATATATATAATATATATATATATATATATATAATATATATATATATATGTATATATATGGAGGATTCTTCGAATTTCAGTCTACCAGATCCACTCACAAAGGTTTTGGTCTGCCCGAGGCTATAGTAGAAGCTATTTGCCCAATATGCCACCCATTGGTACTGAGCCTGGAGCCATGTGGTTTGGAAGCAATTTTCTTACCACACAGCCACGCCTGCGCTTAGAAAGGAACCTAAAATAATTGGCACTCCGTCTGTTACGACGATGACTATTCCTGTTGATGCGATCAAAGGAAATGCTTGGTCATGAAATTCTGAAGCAAGTATGTGGCACAGCACTCACCAGACACGCGTATACACATCGTAGTTCTGAGACAGACTCAGTGCATCACAAAATTCAGCTTGATCATGGTGGTCTTTTGAATTACAGCCCCTTTTCTATTATTCTTTGGGTGGAGGCACATGGTCTAGTGGTTAGAGCAGCCGACTGGTGATCGAGGTATCACGGGTTCGAATCTCAGACCGGGTGATGTGTGTGTTTATGAGCAAAACACCTGAGTTCCACGCGGTTCTGGCAGAAGTTAATGGCGGGCTTCTGCTGAGTCTTCCGCCACAACTTTCTCTCACTCTTTCCTCCTGTATCTAGCAGCTCACCTGCGACGGGCCGGCGTCCGGCCCAGGTGGGGAACCTATACGCCAAGGAGGCCAGGAAAAGGGCCCTATGAGCCAGGCGTGGCTCAAGAAGGAACAAACAACAACATATCGTCTGGAGCAACATGAAAATGAAATATCTTCATCAAGGAAACCACGTGACGCTGGTCATGGAAGTCAAGACATAATCCACACACACATATATACTCGGATTTACCAAGCGAGAAATATCACCATTTGCTTTTTCAAGCAATGTTGTGCACTTTGTGAAAAATTTTGTCTGCTGTTATACGCAGAAGGATTGGCATCCACAATCATTTATTAAAGGATTGGCAGCCACAATCATTGAAGATGTTTGTAAGCGATTTGATGGTGATTTGGCAGCTATTTCAAGGAGGCCAATTGACCTTGGTAAGAACCCATACTGGGAGAGTATTCTTTAATACAGTTCTACGACAATGTGAAAGCAACCCGTGTATTTACTGACAAAAATACTTTTCCTATTGAAGAGACTCATCTATTTGATTACCGATTATTTTCATCGCTTTCTCTCTCTCTCTCTCTCTCTCTCTATATATATATATATATATATATATATAATATATATATATATATATTATATATATATATATATACTATATATATATATATATATATATATATATATATATATATATATTGGAAGGTTTAGAGATGATGTACAGGTATTATATATTTGAAGAAATGAGGGGTTTTCAAATCAAAATAATTATTTTGATTTGAAAAACCCCACTAGAATGGGAGAAAGCGCTTATGATCTAAGTAATATGATATATATATATAAAATGTAGTATATAAATAATTATCTGTAAATATAAACCATCCGAACTTCTGATTACCTCATTTCTTCTAATATATATATATATGTCCTTATACGATAAGTATATTTTTTTCTCAAGCTTTGATACGACTCTTATCTGTCTCTTTTTCTCTCTCTCTCTCTCTCCCCCCTCCTTATTCCACTTCCGTTCTTTCCCTCTCCATCCGTCCCCCCCCCTTTCTACGTTTCTCTATCTCTCTCACCTCCAGCCCCCTCGATCTGTCTCTTTCTTCTCCTCCCTCGTCCACTTCTCTCCCTTTTCATCTGTCCCTTTCTCCTGTCTTTTGTTCTCACGTGACAGCTAGCCGCTGTTGAGCGCTCTTTTCGTTTTCAGCAGCCTCAGAAGCAACACGGATTTGTTCGTCTCCCCGTGGCCTTTAGGCACAACTTCACAAGCCAGCCCCTACTCAAATCGTCCTGTCGAAAGACCCTTGTCCTACGTCCTGGTTTTGTTTTGTTGTTTATTTTTTATTTTTACCGTTATTGTTTTTACGTTTTTGTATTCTTATTGGTGTCACGTATTCTGTATTTTTGTTTGTGTACTTCGATCGTTTTCCGTCCTTTCGTTGTATACATTCGAAGCTTTGGGCTGGCCATATCGGAGCAATCTCAAGATTAATCAGCCGAAATTGCTAAGATGATCTGGTTCTTGACTGATGACTGAGGGCTTCGAATGTCCCGTCCTGTGGTTCTTGTGTCGTCTCTGTGGTGTTTCATGTTCTTGTCCATGTCTGTATTTAATTTTACTGTTTACCTATATAATCGGCGGCTACGTATCCACAATTGTCCTTATACGATAAGTATATTTTTTTCAAGCTTTGATACGACTCTTAATCTGTCTCTTTTTCTCTCTCTCTCCCTCCTCCCTTATTCCACTTCCGTTCTTTCCCTCTCCATCCGTCCCCCCCCCTTTCTACGTTTCTCTATCTCTCTCACCTCCAGCCCCCTCGATCTGTCTCTTTCTTCTCCTCCCTCGTCCCCTTCTCTCCCTTTTCATCTGTCCCTTTCTCCTGTCTTTTGTTCTCACGTGACAGCTAGCCGCTGTTGAGCGCTCTTTTCGTTTTCAGCAGCCTCAGAAGCAACACGGATTTGTTCGTCTCCCCGTGGCCTTTAGGCACAACTTCACAAGCCAGCCCCTACTCAAATCGTCCTGTCGAAAGACCCTTGTCCTACGTCCTGGTTTTGTTTTGTTGTTTATTTTTTATTTTTACCGTTATTGTTTTTACGTTTTTGTATTCTTATTGGTGTCACGTATTCTGTATTTTTGTTTGTGTACTTCGATCGTTTTCCGTCCTTTCGTTGTATACATTCGAAGCTTTGGGCTGGCCATATCGGAGCAATCTCAAGATTAATCAGCCGAAATTGCTAAGATGATCTGGTTCTTGACTGATGATGAGGGCTTCGAATGTCCCGTCCTGTGGTTCTTGTGTCGTCTCTGTGGTGTTTCATGTTCTTGTCCATGTCTGTATTTAATTTTACTGTTTACCTATATAATCGGCGGCTACGTATCCACAATTGTCCTTATACGATAAGTATATTTTTTTCTCAAGCTTTGATACGACTCTTAATCTGTCTCTTTTTCTCTCTCTCTCCCTCCTCCCTTATTCCACTTCCGTTCTTTCCCTCTCCATCCGTCCCCCTCCCCCCCCCCCCTTCTACGTTTCTCTATCTCTCTCACCTCCAGCCCCCTCGATCTGTCTCTTTCTCTTCTCCTCCCTCGTCCACCTTCTCTCCCTTTTCATCTGTCCCTTTCTCCTGTCTTTTGTTCTCACGTGACAGCTAGCCGCTGTTGAGCGCTCTTTTCGTTTTCAGCAGCCTCAGAAGCAACACGGATTTGTTCGTCTCCCCGTGGCCTTTAGGCACAACTTCACAAGCCAGCCCCTACTCAAATCGTCCTGTCGAAAGACCCTTGTCCTACGTCCTGGTTTTGTTTTGTTGTTTATTTTTTATTTTTACCGTTATTGTTTTTACGTTTTTGTATTCTTATTGGTGTCACGTATTCTGTATTTTTTTGTTTGTGTACTTCGATCGTTTTCCGTCCTTTCGTTGTATACATTCGAAGCTTGGGCTGGCCATATCGGAGCAATCTCAAGATTAATCAGCCGAAATTGCTAAGATGATCTGGTTCTTGACTGATGACTGAGGGCTTCGAATGTCCCGTCCTGTGGTTCTTGTGTCGTCTCTGTGGTGTTTTTTTCTGTCTTGTCCATGTCTGTATTTAATTTTACTGTTTACCTATATATATATATATATATATATACACATATACACACATATATATATATTTTGTTTTTTAGACATACACACTTGCATACACACATACACACAAATATATTATCTTTTACTTGTTAGAGTCAGTGGACACCAGCCATTCTGGGGCACCACCTTATATTGTTTAGTTGGACAGAACAACCACTGTACTTGATTATTCATAGGTTTGGTACTTTTTCCCTGAATTATTTTCGCTGAAACATTAAGTTTCGTGTACAGTAAAAAACCATCAGCGATTGTCAAGCAGTAGGGGTGTGTGTGACGAACACAACGGCAAAGACGTATACACATCTTACTTTTATTGTAAAATATTACGATTGAGGTGCAGTTACATTACGAAAAACTGCCCCTGACGCCTTGCGTAAAATGAATATATTTGTTGCAAAAAAAGGTATTTACGATCATACGAGTAAAAGCATTTCAGCACAACATTGTGCTTTAACTGATATTGGGTTGGTTCTTAATATTTCAAGATTAGTTATGACATCTGTATTCTGTAAAGATTATTCTTTCAACATTCGTCACAGGATTCACTGGTTTTATCTATTCCTCAATACTGCTTTTCTATTTTTTCCTTCTCTGTGCAATGTAGTTAAAGTAGCCTTCGGGGGAAAGTATTAGAAATAGTTGTCATATCCATCCCAGATCTCATCTTCCCATCTTAATAAAAACGAACACATCATGTAATAGAATTTTAGATAATGTTTGCTTGAAAATAGGAGGAATGTAAAGAGCTTGTCAATCGTTGAAGAACGATTTACTCAGCGAATTAAAATGCAACACAGCACTTCAAAGTAAAAATGGCGATTTCAGAGTAAAAACGCAATACCCATTTCATAAAACTTCGACTGATTTTAACTGCTTATACATTAAACTGTAATTTTATTTTTTAAATAATATAATCATTAAAGTAACTCAGCATTGTAGGAGCGAACTTCTATCTGAAGCTATTCATAATTGTTCTGTAAAATGTCTGTGGATGTACTCGACACGCTTTCTCCCAAAGAGAAATAATTTGTGTGTATAAAATATCCGCCAAAAGCGAAGCTTTCGTAATGCAACATTCGTGACATTTTGGAATAATATAACCTGTAAAACACCACAGTTTTGTGGGAGTGATGCTTCCATTAAAGCTATTTCTAATAGCTGTTTAAAATATTTGTTGATGTATCCAATATGCTCAATCTCATATACGAATAATATGTGTTTGTATGAATTACCTAGAAAGAAAAAACAAATTAACACTCTCAATTAGACATTTGCGTAGATAAATCAAAATCAGACAACGTAGCATATTCATATACAAATCATAATTGGGTGTCACTGGGGTATCTAGTTATGAAAACAAAATCTAGAAGCGACTTTGATCTTATTATGAGCTTACGTCTGGTGACTTTATTAACGTGAACTGATAATTAACCTGACAAGTTTCACATAGTAACCGTCCGTTATGGTGTATTGATGGTGTAATTTCTTTTAAATATATAATTTTTTTCTGGTTTTTGGTGGATGCTTATCTCACCTTAAAATCGATATTCCTACTTTCAAGTCTCGTGGTCAAATTTTGTAATTATTAATCTCATTTTCAAATGGCAATAACTCATTTTGAAATTAAATCAACACCGTTACTGTTATACATATAGTAGAAAAAGAGGGCGAACTCTGACTCTACTTTCGTATTCAGTACGTTTATCCGCGTGGGTATCGGTACGCATGTATGTATGTGTGTACATATACACAAGCGTAAATACATGCATACATATATGCATGTATACATGCATACATACATATACATATACGTACACGTACGCATGTGTGCATGTATGTATATATGATTATATATAGATGTATGTATATATATATATATGTGGTGTGTGTATTTATATAATGTGTGTGTGTGTATTTATATATAATTATATATATATACACACTCACACACACACAACACACACACACACACATATATATATATATTATATATATATATATGTATATATATATATATATATATATATATATATATATATATATATATATATATATATATATATATATAGCAATAATAAATCTCTGAGCGAGGTATAAACAGTAGCTGCACGACATCGTGATGTATATTTGCCACTTAAATGTGGCTAAACCTCAAGGGTGGATGCTACTGTAGCTTGTAGCCCCAAGAGGCCACCTCATCCAGTTAGCTATTAACACACTTTCTTTGATCTATCAATATTTGCAAAGGGAAGTCATACTTCCCATCTTCAATCTGACATGATACACACGGACTCGAGATTCTGGGTATTGACTAGTCATCAGCGTGTGACAATCGCTGATTGCCGATGATATGTGGGTTCCCCTTGCAAATATATATCCTTATTCCAGTGACGAAAAGTCAGATATCGAAAAAGTGTAAACAAGCAATAATAAATCTCTGAGCGAGGTATATATACTTTTATTTGTTTTATTCTTTTAGTTGTTTCAGGCATTTGACTGGAGCCTTTTAGCCGAAGACATCGACCCCAGAACTTATTCTTTATAAGCCTAATACTTATTCAATCGCTTCTTTTTGCCTAACCACTAAGTGACGGGAACGTAAACACACCAACAATGGCCGTCAAGCGATAGTGGGGGAGGGGGAAACACAGACACAAAGGCACACACACACGACGCACGCGCAAACATACACACACACACACATACTTAGACACACACACACGTATATATGACAGGCTTCTTTCAATTTCCGTCTACCAGATCCACTCGCAAGTCGTCGGGTGGCACGAGGCTATAATAGAGAACAAACACTTGCCCAAGGTGCCATCTAAATGTGCGTGTACGTGTGTATGCATGTGCGCGTGTGTGTCTTTGTGTGCGTGTGTGCCATATCTGATGCTTTAAGTTTGCCTGTCCTCAACCGTTGCAAAGTAATATTCCAAATAACTGGCAAAGATTTTTCTCTTGTCCAACTGATGATCATTATAATCATACTCGTCCTCAAAAGTTCAACCTCCGCATAATTATGATGATAATGATGTGTTAGGGGAGAGCGAGAGGGACAAAGGGCGATAGATAGACAGAGAGAGACACGTAGACACAAACAGATAGATAGATAGATAGATAGATATGTAGGTAGGTAGATATATATATTTCTTATTTTTATAAGAATGCCATATTAGTATGGCGATAGCTATTATTTTCCGGGAACGCTGCCGCTGTTCTCTTTTAGAGAGACTTAGTTATTTTAATATTTCTATTATATATATATATATATATATATAATATATATATTATATATATATAATATATATATATATATATATATTATATATATATAGATAGATAGATAGATAGATAGATAGATAGATAGATAGATAGATAGATAGATAGATAGATAGATAGATACATAGATTGATAGATAGATAGGTAGGTGGGTAGATATGTTTGTTTATAACACATACGAGTTGAACACACAGGGGACAAATTACAAAGTAGAGCTTTTCTTATTGGGGACAAAAAATTGTGTCTTAGATTTTCAATCAAAAGGGATCGTGAAAAAAAACAATCAATAGGGATCGTGTATCACAGAAATGTAATGATGTAATACTCTTTACTCTCTTTTGCTCTTTTACTTGTTTCAGTCATTTGACTGTGGCCATGCTGGAGCACCGCCTTTTAGTCGAGCAAATCGACCCCAGGACTTATTCTTTGTAAGCCTAGTACTTATTCTATCGGGCTCTTTTGCCGAACCGCTAAGTTACGGGGACGTAAACACAGCAGCATCGGTTGTCAAGCGATGGACACACAAACACATACACATACATATATATATACATATATACGACGGGCTTCTTTCAGTTTCCGTCTACCAAATTCACTCACAATGCTTTGGTCGGCCCGAGGCTATAGTTGAAAACACTTGTCCAAGGTGCCACGTGGTTCGTAATCAAGCTACTTACCACACAGCCACTCCTACGCCTAATGAGTAAAGGAGGAAACATATAAGGTTTATCCGTGGAAAAAAAGCTTACGGAAAAGACTACGGTAACCTCAGTCACTAATATCACATGTTAACACATTTATTTCCAAGTAAGTAAGATGACGACGACGATGATGATGATGATGATCATCATCATCATCACCATCATCATCATCATCATCATCCTCACCACCACTGTCATCACCTCAAATCTCAATGCCATCATTACTATCATTGTCACCATCACATTTGTTGTCGTCGTCGTCATCGTCGTAATAATCACGATATTCGCCGTCGTCGTCATCGTCGTCTCATCATCAGCATCATCACCGACACCACGTACGCCACCAAATTAATGATTAAAATCATTGCAATCAATCTCATCTATTTTTAAAATTTTCTCCCGGGTTTTCTTGGCACACATCTATTTCTTCCTGTAATCCGTGTATCTCTGGTTTAGCTTCTATACCCCCACCTCTCTCTCTCTCTGTCTTGTTTCCTCCTCTCTCACCTCTCTCTCTCTCTATTCTTCATCTCTCTCTTTTCCTTCATTCTCTTTCTGTTAATCACTCCACCCCAACATGTCTCTTCACTTCTCTTCCCGTACGTGTTCTGTAATTTGCAAACGTGTAAATGAGTCGACTTTCAAATGGATCCCAGCCCCCATAATTGAAAAACGCCAGAGTTGCTAGTCTTGGTAATGTACAAAATCTACATCATTGTTGCTAGAGTGGCTACCAGCAAGTAGCAGTTAATCTCATATGTATTATTTATATATACACAGCTATGTAAACACTGACTGCTACTTTGTCTTAACCCGGTCGATGTGTTAGGGGAAGGCGAGAAGGACACAAAGCGATAGATAGACAGAGAGACATGTAGACAGAGAGACAGACTGACAGATATATATATATATATATATATAGATAGATAGAAAGATAGATAGATAGTTAGATAGATAGATAAATAGATAGATAGATAGAAGATAGATAGATAGTTAGATAGATAGATAGATAGACAGACAGATAGATAGTAAGATAGATAGACAGGCAGACATACAAATATATAAATAGACAGACTATATATATATATATATATATAGATATATATATATATATATATATAGAGAGAGAGAGAGAGAGAGATAATAGATAGATAGATACATAGTGAAATAGATATATAATAGATAGATAGATGGATGGATAAATAGATAGATGCGTAGGTAGGTAGATATGTAAGTAGGTAGATAGATAGATAGATAGATAGATAGATAGATAGATAGATAGATAGATAGATAGATAGATAGATAGATAGATAGATAGATAGATAGATGAAGAAAAGACAGGGTGTTGCAGCAGTTAAATTTCATGATGGTGTAATTCCTGAAGATCGCAAGAGAAAAGTGGAAGATGTGTATAGGTGGCGCTGGTTTGTAGGATATGTATGATAGTGTAATTTCTCACATTCTCTCTCTACTACTGTATCGCGGCAAGAGTAGAAGTCAGACAGAACAATTAGAAACTTTGTTAAACACCAGTGACAGATTCCTGGCTTGAAATGCCACATCGAATATAAATGGCCGAGATGAACTTCGGTTTGTTTTATTCATTTGTTTGTCACAAACATTTACCATTCTTTGCTTCTTTATTTCTCTCTCGCCTATTTCCTAGGCAAACGCCTCTCTTTCTCATCCCAACTCAGGCCCCCACCCCGCCGTTCTTCTCTCTTTCTTCCCTCTCCTACCTCTCTTCCTTTTCTTTTTTCTTCTTCTTCTTCTTTCTTCTTTTTTTTCTTTTTGTTCTTCAACTTCTTCATCTCTTCCTTCTTCTCTATCTTCTTTCTTCTCTTTCTCATATCATCCTCTTCTTACTTTTCTCTTTTTCTTGTTCCTCATCTTCATTTTCTTTTCTTCTTCAAATCTTCATCTCCTTCTCCTTCTCTATCTCCATCACTTTCTCCTTTCTCATATCTTCTTTTTCTCCTTCCACTTCTTTCTTCTTTTTCTTGTTCCTCATCTCCTTCATCTCCTCCTCCTCTATTACTATCTCCTTCCTTTCCTCCACTTTCTCATATACTCCTTTCATCACCATCTTCTTCTTCTTCTTCTTCTTTTTCTTCTTCTTCTTCTTCTTCTCTTCTTCTCTTCTTCTTCTTCTTCTTCTCCTTCTCTTTCATGTTCTCTATACTTTTACCACATATCCCTTTCAGTTTAGGTCGTTAGGGTTCACTTCACTCTCCTTCCCTTTAAACAAAGAGAATCCTGCTTTCCACTTCATGTTATACTTTATTTCATCTTGTTCGCATTGTTCCTCTTCTTTCTTTTCCTCTCTTTCTTCTGTTTGTTGCTGTTGCTCTCATTCATCATCATCATCATCATCATCATCATCACATTTCTATTGCATTTTTTTTTTTTACTTTTCATCATCATTAATACTTTTTTCTTCAGCCGCCTAACACTGGTAGAAATGCTGCTGCTACTACTACTACTACTACTGCTACTACTACTACTAGTACCACTGATGATAGTGATGGTACTACTGCGGCTGCTGCTGCTGCTGCAAATATTTCTACTAGCACCGCAATTTCTAGTATAACTGCCACTGCAACTAATACACACTCCTATTACCACCACAACCACCACAACTAACACTTCTGCTACTGAAATAACTACTAATACTACTACTACAACCACTGCCTCCAACATCAGCACCACCACCACCACTACTACCACCACCACTACTGCTGCTGCTGCAACTCTTGTAACTCAGAACCCCTCCACCCTGACTCCCTTCCACACCTTAGAACCCATGTATATTCTTCTCAAACCCTTCTCTCCCTATCTTATCTTTTGCCCTTTTACATACACCTCTACTTCCAAGATTTATACATCTGTTTTCATAATGGCTCCTTCTCAGCATGTCATCTCATTGTCTACCACTTCGTCTCTCTCTCGTTGTCTTTTGTATGGCTGTCTCTCGTTCAAACACTCCCGTTTTCTCTCCCCCTCTCCCCTCCCTCTGCTACACTCATTCTCTGTTCGTCCGCCAATTACTTCTGATTATTACACATTCACTATTTACATATTCATCCGTCATTCGCGTCACAGTTCTATTTTATATATATTTCATATGGGTTATCTCCTCATGCTCACATGCATGCACATTTATTCACATAAATACGCATAACAACACGCGCGCTAATACTCACAAACATATGTGTGTGTGTGTGTGTGTGTGTGTGTGTGTGTGTATAGATTTTATATATATTCTTTTACTTGTTTCAGTCATTTGACTGCGGCCATGCTGGAGCACCATCTTCTAGTAGGGCAAATAGACCCGAGGACTTATTCTCTGTAAGCTTCGTATTTATTCTATCAGTCTGTTATACCGAAACGCTAGATTGCAGAGACCTAAACACACCAGCATCGATTATCCTGCGACGGTGAAGGAGACGAACATAGACGCACAAGTGTATACATATACATACATACATACATGCATATATAACATAAATAATATATAAACATATGTATGTATACATACATATATGTACATACCTACATCTATATGTATATATACATGCATATATGGGTACAGGACACCTTAAAACTTTGAACACAGTGAGTAACGAAAACAAAAACAAAACATGGAAATGAACTTTTGTCAAACAACGAAAGAACAGAATACAAGACATGTAACACAAGGAACATTCCCCTTCTTCAGTTGTCCCTGTTTCGTCTACTCCGCGTCCCGAAGTTAAGGACAAAACGCAACTTTGTTGAAACAGTCCTTCCCACAAAGCAAATTAAATAAAATTTGGGATTTTTTGCGGTGGGGTAAAAGTGGTAACAAGAACAGGACAGTGAAAACAAAACAAAACTGTAAGAACAATACAAATAAAAACATTAAAGGACAGGACAAGGAGAATAACACAGTAAAAACAGACAATGAGGGCTGTTAAGCTAAGACGATGGAAAAATAATTTTAAACGCATTGAAGAGACAGCTTATGAGAAGAGCAGGATAAGCCGTCTGGACTCGTTGAAGATAACAGTCGGAAAGATGCCTTACCTCTGGTCACGTGTCAGTGACGAGAGAGAGGAGGAGAAGTAAGAAAGAGGGAACGGTGAAAGGGAGAGGAGAAGAATAGAGAAGGGTGCGTGATAAAACCAGAATGGATGAAGAAAAAGAGAGGGAGAGAAACAGAATGAGGAGAAATAGTAAAAGTTAAGAGTGCACATCATAATTATTAAGATAAAACTTACTTGGAAATGGATGCATGGCGTTCGATCATATAATAACATAAATAATATATAAACATATGCATATATACATACACTATTAATTCTCTGAACGAGATGTAAACAGTAACCGCTCGACAATGTAAAGTATAATAGCCATCCGAATATGGCTAACCACAAAGGGTGGGTGTTACTGTAGCTTTTAGCCCCAGGAGATCATCGTCTCCAGCTGGCTTTAGGCACACTATCTGTGCCCTTATGGTATTTGCAAAGGGAGGCCATCCGTTTCTCGTAAGCCTAACTGATACGCACCGGACTGCGGTTTTGAGGTTGTTGCCCCTTGTCAACGGGCGGTAATAACCGGATCACGATGAAAGGGAAAGCCTGTATGCAAATATATGTGTTTTTCTAGTAACTTCCGTCACTGATTCCGAAAAACTGTCTGCGGGCACAGATAGTGTGCCTAAAGCCAGCTGAAGACGATGATCTCCTGGGGCTAAAAGCTACAGTAACACCCACCCTCTGTAGTTAGCCATATTGAGACATACAACACAAGGAATACTCCCCTTCTTCAGTTGGCCCTGTTTCGTCTACTCCACGTAACAAAGGTAAGGACAAAACGCGACTCGATGGATGCAGCCCTTCCCGCAAAGTAAATTAAATAAAATTTGGGATTTTTTGCGATGCATATATATATATATATATATATATATATATATATATATATATATATGTGTGTGTGTGTGTGTGTGTGTGTGTGTGTGTGTGTGGTGTGTGTGTGTGTTGTGTGTGTGTGTGTGTGTGTGTGTGTGTGTGTGTATGTGTGTGTATATATATATATATATTTCATATACGATGCTGTTTTCAGCCCTAAACTGTGATTCTGTGTTTGCGATCGACTCTGTGTGTGAGTGTGTGTGTGTTTATACATTTTTCTACAGCATTTGCATTTGTCAGAAAATATACATAAAGATTCCGCCTTGCTTCCATTCAGTGATGAACTGTTGACCATCACTGTTATACGCTGTATATTTTGACCACATATGCACAAGTCATTGCGTTATCTTCTCCGCATCATAGTTCCCCCTTTTTAGCTAGATCATAAAAATCTGGCAAATTACATCCTGTCGACTTCTTTCAACGTATAACCATTTCTAATTAATTATTTATTGCTTAATTCACTAACAAGTATGTTAACTATTGTTTCATTTGGATAGCGTCTCTGATTAATTAACCTCTGTGATTAGTTAGTGTTCTGTTGTTTGTTTGTATATTTTTATATAATCAAATTCTTCATGTTCAATATTATATACGCATACTTAGAGTTGTCCTTGTGAACACTTAGCAATTAAGTTTGAATTATATTCTTCGCTTGTGATGTCATATATAATTCCAAAAGAAGCGCACAACTGAGTCTCGTTGATGTCGAAATGATTAAAATTATATGATTAATTCACTTATCTATTTTTCTTTGTCATTGCATACTTACTTCTAATTATATATTTAATGTGTTATTTGTGTATATATACTAAATTAACTATTGTGCTTCATACAGATGGTGTCGCTGCGTAATTAACTATAGTAACTTTATTTTTCATTTCCAGGAATAATTAACCAACGTAAAAGTATAATCATGTTTTCTCGACTCTATTCTGAACCGTAGATAAAAAGCGTATGACAATCTAAAAATCCATTTCCCGCCTACTACACGCATGGAACAACAGAAAATGAAAATATGATGCCTCATTGATTAATGAGCCCGTCATAGTTTATAAAAATTAAAACTTTTTAGTCACGGTTGAACAGTTTTTAATTATTGTTCCGGCCTATCTGATGTGGTAAGGAGCCAAACTACTACATGAGCGTCCTAACGTTATGTCCCGAGATGTATCAACATGTAAATAACTTGGGCTTTCTTAGCGTTAGCATGCTCCAATTGAGGAAGAAATTTTAAATATAAACTTGACGATAATTAAGACTAATTAATATTAGTCAATCACTAAGGCGGCGAGATGGCAGAAACGTTTGCCCGTCGGGCGAAATGCGTGGTATTTCGTCTGTCGCTACGTTCTGAGTTCAAATTCCGCCGAAGTAGACTTTGCTTTTCATCATTGCGGGGTCGATAAATTAAGTACCAGTTACGCACTGGGGTCGATGTATTCGACTTAATCCCGTTGTCTGTCCATGTTTGTCTCCTCTATGTTTAGCCCCTTGTGGGCAATAAAGAAATATGAAACGTTAGCACTCCGGGTGAAATGCTTAGCGGCATTTCGTCTGTCTTTACTTTCTGATTTCAAATCCCACCGTGGTCGACTTTGCCTTTCATCCTTTAGGGGTCGATAATTTAAGTACCAGTTGCGTACTGGAGTCGATCTAATCAACTGGTACCCTCATCCAAAATTTCGGGCCGTATGCATAGAGTAGTAAAAAAAAATATATTACTTAATCACTATTTATTAAAATTGCTGGCAAACAATTTCGTAATTTGCAGAGGAAAACTAGTATTTGGTGGTTTGTTTTTATATGGATTGTCATGGAAACAAAAATCCAGTAGAACTTGTGCTGAACAAAACTAAAAAGTTTATTTCAGATTTTTTTTAATCCAAACTTTCGGAATTATGTAACTCATTTATAAATGAATAATCTCATTTTTCCGATATTGTTTAACACCAAACCAACAATATTTTAGAAAAGCAATGGCCGAAATATTTCCCAAAATAAAAATTGCACCTTTTATACAAAATACTTAAACGTATTAGACATTAGAGTGGCTGAACTCTACACTATGGTTAGTGACGTAAGCATGACTGATATTGCTATGATTCCCATAAAGATATTTTATGATGTTCTGATGTAATATCACAAAACAATTTATGTTGTGTGCAACAGTTTTGACCATAGATATAAACCAATAAAAACTAGAATAATATCACCAATTCTATGGCATGAACTCAAGCATTGCAGCATCATTTAATAAAGTTGTTCTTGACCACAACCTCGTCCTTATGAAGATTGCTCTCGACATTTGTTTATCACACAGCCTTTGCATTGTAATTTTTTCAGGAATCTCAATTATATCGATGACAAATATTTCAGATGGTTTGCAAAAGAGTTGTGCAGTTCAGCTTCTACATTTAAAATTCTAGAAGCAATGACGCAAAATACCTTCGAGTTTATGAAATTAATCAGGAAGTTACATCTAGGAGAGATCAAAAGGCGAATTATATTAAAAAATAATAACAAATTTTCTTGTTACAGTTATTAGATTGCGGCCTTGCAGGGGCGCTACCTTCAAAGATTTTAATCGAACAAATCGATGCTTGGATTTATTATTTTTTGAATCCCAGTACTTATTCTATCGGTCAATTTGACCGAATCGCTAGTTAACTCAGCATCACCTATCGTCCAGCGTCGGTGGGAGACATCGTATATTATAGGCAAAGAGGGTGTAAGGAAAATTTCAAAAAATATGTTTTTTTACATATTAACTGTAACCGGTTTTCAAGGCAAGCGACTTTTCAAGAATTGTAAGGTGAAAAGAAAATTTTTGGTAATTGAAAAGAGGGAAAAAGAAAATTACGTTGTTTTTTGCAAAAAAATAATAAACATACAAAAATAAAAAAATAGGTACACCGATACATTGTAAAGTCTTTGTGTATCTCGAGTTCAATGATAGTCCTTGGAAAACTTACCTTGGAAGATTAAGATACATGTGATTACATCCATAACCCAACCATATATATATATATATATATATATATATATATATATATATATACGATGCTTCAACCAAACTATAAAATTTTATTGTATATATATATATGTATACATATATATATATCGAGGATATCCAAGGTAGTGTAGTACAATCGTTTCATGCTGCTTCATTTTATTAAACACTGTAAGTATTACTTCAGTTTTAAAATGTCGAGCAATCTTCAGCCACATATAGAATTTTTTTTAATTAAACGGACAATGCACATTTTTATACTTATTTCATTTGCCAAAATTATAATTATAATCACAATTTTTGTGATTATAATTTTGATGTACATTGATTTAAATTGAACGATGATTTCGATGGGTTATCGGTCGGCGGGCGCTGGTGCCCCTCCCATTATTATTATTTTTTTCCATCTTTGTCGTTTTTATACACATCAATGTCTCTGTCCAGCCCTCAGCTACCTTTATCTATGTACGACCTTCATGGTCAATTCGATGAAATAAAGAAGCTTGCTTACCAAACACATGGTTCCGAGTTCACTCCCACTGCGTGGAACCTTGGGCAAGTGTCTTCTACTATTGTCTCGGGCCGACCACATCCTTGTGAGTGGATTTGGTAGACGGAAACTGAAAGGAGCCCGTCGTATACACGTATATGTGTGTGTGTGTGGGTGTTTGTCCCCCCCCCCCGACATTGCTTGATAATCGGTGCTGGTGTCTTTACGTTCCCGTAACTTAGCGGTTCGGCAAAAGAGACCGATAGAATAAGTACTGGGCTTATAAAGAATAAGTCCTTCGGTCGAGTTGCTCGACTAAAGGCGGTACTCCAGCATGGCCGCAGTCAAATGACTGAAACAAGTAAAAGATATTAAAAGAGAGTATGTAATTCCTACGTTCACGTCTTTAACATTTCTCTCTTTATCTTCACCTCCCACTTCTACTAACTCTCTATCTATCACTCTCTTAATGTAACTGTCTCCCCTGCCCATATCTCATCTGCGAAATATTGTAGCCTTTCTCTCTTTCCCTTTCTCTCTACACTCTACACCACGCCATTACTTCTCCCTCCCTCTTTACTCTCACTATCGCTTTTCTGGCTCTTCGCCTCTGCCTTCAACTATCACGTGACGCATTTGGCTTTATTATATCTCTTTCTCTACCTATTCCTCATTTCTTTCTTCTCTACTCACACTCCTCCTCTCCCTCCTCTCTCTCCCTTTCTCTCTCCCTCTCTCTCTCTCTCTCATACACACACAATTATATTCCGTCTCTCATTCCCTCCACCTTCACCTCTGTAACTAACTACAGTGTAACGGGCGAACGAACAAGCAGATTATCGTATAGAGTTTCTTAGTCAATACAGCGTGATCCCTGCTTATAAGCTTTAAGCTTATAGAATATTATTATTGACAGAATTGTAAAAATCGGCACCGCTTATCAACTCATTGCATACACACACACACACCCACCCACACACACACATACACACACACACACACACACACAATGATGTTTATATACGTACGTATTTGTAGCCGTATGTGTGCTGATACGCTTGCCTTCCGTTTCACTCTCTCTTACAAATATTTATTAAAAAGTAACTGTATGTTGCAATTATGATTTCTACACTCGTGTATGTTATCTTACAGGGTTTTACTAATGTCACCATGCACTTTAATAATTTATTCAGCTTTAATATGCAATATTGGTTATTGGAATATTTTCAGTTAAGTATTGATTAACTGTGTTGTTGAGTATTATACAAATAATAAATTCAGCTTCACGCATTACTCCCGAAATCAAATACATTGCATGCTTGCACATAATTATTCAAATTACAAATTGAAAATATATTTCTATTAAATACATCTCAGATTTAAAAGCACGTTACAAAGTCACAATATGGCACATATATTTCTTCTCATTATTGAGAAAATTCAATTAGCTACTTGTGTGTGCGTGCGTGTGTATGTGTATGATTGTTTGTGTGTGTAAGAGAGGTTGCTGAAAAGTTCCTGGCTTTGGGTAAAAGAAAGTGCAGGGAAATCTCTTAATTATGATTTTATGCAATATATTCTCCTCTCAGATTCACACACTAATTGCAGCGGTCGTTCAGTTTTTCTAAGCCCTGTAAATGCATTCGGAAGCTTGGGCCTCGAACCAGGCATTTGGCGCTACCCTTAAAGCCAGGAACATCTCAGTACATAAATACATACAGGCATGTATGCATATATATATATATAATAATATATATATTATTATATATATATATATATATAAGACTAGCTTGATTTAATTTAATCAGGTTAGTTTACCATTAAACAATAGATGAAACGGTGCATCGTATAAAGAATTACAGGGTAAATGTTTTTTTAATTTTCTCCTGGTTTACGGAATTAATGTTGTTTTGCGGTTGAAGCCTGGCTGTTATTTCTAGTGGTTGAATGGCCTATTATGGCCGTTCCTTGATTTTGCTGTTGAATTTATAAATGGTCTATGCTATTTAATTTTTTCCCACTAGGCCCTGGTGGCAAAAAATTCTGCGAAATTTTTTGCCACCCTATATTGATTAATTATATATATATATATATATATATATAATAATATATATATATGCGCAAGAGTGGCTGTGTGGTAAGTAGCTTGCTAGCCAAGCACATGGTTCCAGGTTCAGTCCACTGGGTAAGTGTCTTCTGCTATAGCCCCGGCCGACCAATGCCTTGTGAGTGAATTTGGTAGACTGAAACTGAAAGAAGCCTGTCGTATATATGTAATATATATATATATATAGATATATATTATATATTATATATATATTATATATATATATGTGCGTGTCTGTGTATGTATGTATGAATGTATATTCAAATAATTATAATTACATTAGAACAAGTATCTACCAAAGGGAAATATGTTTCATGTTTGAAGGATATTTTTTTCTCGGGGACAGGGTACGTAAGTGACGTATTTTGATATTGTACCTTTTCATAATGCCTATTTTCAGAAACTACTGAATTGTTCTAATTGTATGTATCACTTGCCTGTATCACCAATGTGGTTTTACGTCAGAAATTCGAAGCGCACATCTTACGTCATGCATTACATATGGTAGGTTTTTACATATTCTAGGTTTTATTGTAGGTTTTTAATGTTATAGGTGCTAGTGCGACAAACCAATTCATGCTTTACTGCCGGGAAACATGGTTATTGATTTATTAGGTGATAGCAATTTTTTAACGTGCCCATCTTTCTTTCTACTGGAAATTTAGAAGTAGCCAAACATCGTAACGAATAAGTTTGTCTCGTAGCATATCAAATATCAATGGATACGGCAAAGTTTTTAAAAATATATTCACGTAATTTTGTGGTGGATAGCTGCAATGTTGTCTCAGACGGTTAATTTAAAACAGTATATCAGGTAACTCTATGAGAATGACACACTTGGTATTGTTGTGTTAGGGCGTGGATTTTTGCGTAAACTGGAGGAATACAACTGCTTTGATGCTTTGAAGAAGATAATTTGAAATATAAAGTGGCTTGGTATATCTTTAGAAATATAACTGAAATTAGCAATTCAATATGAAATATCTATCTTTCTTTCTATCTGTCTATCTATTGTTTTGGCGTGATGTCGCATCGGCTGCGCAGATAAACGTTTCTTTTTTCGACCTTTTATTGCAGACATTTGGTTTCAATGTTTGCGCACAAAGTGTGTAAAGCACCCAGCTTTCGTTTGAGTGTGTTTTCAAGGGAGGAATTGATCCCTAGGGGCAGGTTAAAACCCATTTCTATTTCCTTCGATTTCCTCGCTATATTTCTAAACAAAGATGGCTAAGTGAAAACATGAGGCCAACGTCCCGCCTATACCAAAGCTAGAATCGAAGGAAGCTGAAAGCAAAGCTGTTCCGCGTGAAGGCACACAGGCCTTAAAGGCTTCTGCTACTATAATGACTGCTCTCACCAATGCTACCACCACTACCGCCATCACCACAACAACCAACACGAATACAGGTAACAATTTTGCCGCGGCTTTGAAGGTATGATCCTTACATACTTTGGTCGCAGGGTCACAAAAATAAAAATTTTTTAAATGTACCTCCTGAAATTGAAATAGTGGGGGATTGAAATGCTACTCTTGACACGCGTCTAGACTACATGGAAAGAGATAGTAATAGGAGGGGATGCTAATGCCTCAAAAAACCTGCTCAGGCGTTTCCAACTCTCTGACAGGTACCGACTGGACCACCCGAATATGCCAATGTGGACATGGAGCAACCGCATCGGGTTGCCCAGATCGTATGTAGATAGAGTATTCTGTAGGACTATGGATAATGATAGTGTAGGTTGTCCACAATTCCACATATTCAGTTACACAGACCACAAATTTGTGACTTGTACACTTGACTTAGATAAGACACATAGGCAGGGTCCCAGGTTACTGGAAGCTGAACGCGTCGTTCATGGCACGCCAGGATTAGAAAGACCGTATTAGTACATTATTTAAGAGAGCATTGACGGATGACATCATCAACAGCAGATGCTGGTATGCCCTAAAAACAGCAATTAAAGCAGAATTGAGTCCCGAACATTAGACCGAAATAGAATAGAGGGAGACATACTTAAGAAATTAGAAGAGTCACTTAGAACGAGCATAGCGTCCAACGTACTAGCGGCGAGGTTGTCCCTCGACCAACACTTGGACGCCAAACACGAAGGATACGTTGTCAGAGCTAGGATGCGTGCCCTGAGGAACGAAGGAGTTGGAGCCGCGTGAGAGGCCAGTGACAGAGGCGCAACGAAGCAACAGAGCCACTATTAGATTCCTAACAGTTGAACAGGGAAGCGAAGTACTCGAGCCTGAAAGGATGTGTGAAGCCTTTCAAAAACAATTTGCCCGACTGTTCGGGACAACTGGTGGGTCAGAATGCAGGGTAGACTTTAGTGTCTACCTGCATGGCCTGCCACGACGTCAGCAAGAGAGGTGAAGTGTGGGGAAACACCCATCACCGCGGCCTCGGACGTGCGGTATGCGATGGAGACAATTCACCAGGCTTGGAGGATATTCCCTACGAGGTTTATTGTCATATGCCAGACTTGTTTGGAGGCGTCTTAGCAGCTGCCTACTGCAAGTGGCAGCAAAACTGGAGTATTCCCGTCTTTGTAAGGCGAGGAGCGGTGGCAATGCTAAAGAAAGATCCAAACAAGGGGATCGTCATAGATAATTTCAGGCCCATCACGCTGCTCAACGCAGATTTTAAAATTTTGGCCAAGGTCTTAGCAGAGATAGAGTAGTAGGCCATCACTACTTAGAGGCTGTCCTTATAGCAGCTGCTTTCGGTTGGATCGCTGCCTTATACAGCGGCAACCGCTCGGTAGTTCGCGTAAATGGTCATCTATGCAGACACTTTAACATCATGCGTTTGGTTCGTCAAGGATGCCTCCTCTCGTCGCTTCTGTATGTATTGACTCTTGAGCCACTACTGCGGAAGCTGGTGACGCTGAGGGGCATCCCACGAGATCTGGGAAGTGAGAGGGGCGTGTCTGCATACGCACACGACATAACCGTCATAGTGTCAAGCCACAAGGTCATCGTCCTGGTCGGCGAGACAGTAAAAGAATACGAAGCAGTAACTGGAACAAAAAATTAACGGGGTAAAGTAAGTGGGTTTGCGGCTGGGAATGTGGAGAAGCAAGCTCATGCCGTCTAACAGCATCTCCATCGTGGGACGCTAGACAGACGGACCGGTTAAATTGCTTGGAGGCTGGTTCGGTCCGGACTTCCAAACGGAAAAGAAGTGGGGCGAAATAACGACTAGGTTGGCTACTCTCACCCAGCAATGGGCCGAGAGGAAGCTATATCTAAAAGGTCAGGCGGAGGGGGCGAACGCGTACATCCCGTCCATCATCGAGCACCGTCTGACTGTCTAGTCTTGTTCCGACCCTATCACCAAACTGGAACGCATACTCTTCCGCTTCTTGTGGAAGAGAAGCGTTTCAATGGTAAGGCGAACCATTTGCTGTCAATACCTGCTAAATGGAGGGCTAGGCATGCTGTGGTTGATGATGCGCAGACATTCACTGAGGCTGCAACATCCCCGGCACCCATAAACGACGGTGAACAGGTGTGGTCGCCTTTTGTGCGGCGTGCTTTCCCGCAGCTCGTCTCCTTGGCCGAACTGCAGTCGTGTACCAAACAGAGACCGAGGCTAGACGAATGGTACCGCGAGGATTGCGTTGCTCTCAAGCATCTCTGCCGTCCGGAGCCAAAACTTGTGCGACTTCATTACATCAAAGGCGTTCTATAGAGGAATAGGGGAGGGGCGGTGCGACGACATTCCCGGGCAGAATCTGGGTGTCGACGAGGACCACCTGACCCGCCTTTAAAATGCAAAACGTAATATAGTTCATGAACAATACTTTTAGAAACTTCCAACTCTTCTGCAATTTCTCTAGTCATGATATTTGAATTTTCGTCAATTTTAACCTTCAAAATATCTTCCTCCAATTTTGAAGGTTTTCCAATGCGACTATAATCTTCCAGGCTAAATTCTTCAGCTTTAAATTTTGGAAAATACCTTGGAACACTTGATTCACTTACAGCATCGTCACCATAAATTTCACAAATGATTTTGCAAGACTTTGCAATATTTCCTCCTTCATTTAAAAAGAAACGTGTCACAATGCGAATACGAAATTTCTGGTTATCCATTTCAAAAGTCAGTAAAGGGTAACCGGAATGAAACAAGTCTATGCACTATCACTTCAAGCGACGCCAAAGTTTTAACTGTTTTATGCTTTTGGTGTGTTCATTGAAGCGTTAAAATATTTAGCTTAAAGGCGCTCAGAACTTTCCGGACAACTTTATATGTATATATATATATATATATATATATATATATATATATATATATGTATACATGCATGTATGTATGTATATATGTATATACACGCCACAATCTTCTTTCAGCTTCTCTCTCCTAAATCCACTCACAAGCCTTTGGTCGGCTCGAGGCCATAGAAAGGGAGATATTTGTCCAAGGTACCACGCATTCGGACTGAATCCGTAATCATGTGGTTGGGAAGCAAGACTTTTGGTATAAATTTCTGCCGAAGAGAAAGAGAGAGAGAGGGGAGACAGAAAGTCAGTGAAGGAGAATGAAACAAAGAAAGGAAGAAAGAAGGAATGGAAGGAAGGAAGAAAGGAAAGAAGGAAATGCAGTTTGTCTTCAGTTATGGCTGCTATATTATGGGCAACGAGAGGCTCAACTGGTAAAGGAGACTTCGGTGAGATTTCAATTCTGACCAGTGATTCACAACAATTACTCAAAGCAATTTGTCTGAAGCTGTAATGAGTCTCCCAAATCGGTTTTTTGCTGTGTACAGATACGTACATGCATACACACACGCACACACACACACACACACACACACACACACACACACACACACGTACACACACACACGTACACACACACACAACACACACATACATGAATATGCATGCCTACATAATCACGTAGACATGTATACATACATAAAAACATACAACATACGTAGACACATCCACATATATGTATAAGTGTGTATGAAGGTGCGTATGTATGCTTACATATTATTTGCAATCTTAATCTACACCCACTGCAAGACCATTTGTCTTCTCGAGGCTGTACATTCACTGCGGATGCGTATAATTCCCTCATCAATTATGGGATAAACCGATCAAATTCCATTCCTTAGAACAACTCTAAGATGCAACAACAATCCTATTAAATTATCTTAATTTGTCCTCGTTCCTTTCCGTTAACGAAATTATAATACAGTCGTACTTCCACCATGTTGATACGGGTTCCGGATTTTTCCATTTTATACATTCAGATTACTGTAATCGCTTTATAATTATTTGCTGGTCTTTTATTATTGAAATAATCGGATAAAACCTTTTACATACTTACAAACATACAACTTGTTACTATTCTTTGAAAATATGGGACAATATCTAATATTTTTCAACATCAATGCTCTATTAATATGGTTACAAATTTTTACACAACGGCAATAATTTCGAGGGAGGGCGTAAGTCGACTGCTGGTACTTATTTTATCGATCCGAAAGGATGATAGGTAAAGCTGACCCCGGCGACATTTGCACTCAGAACGTAAATCGAAATATTTGCAGCTAAGCAATTTGCATGGCGGGCTAATAATGATTCTGCCAGTTTGCTAACTTTCTGATCTATTAATATTAATTTATTATTATAGTTTTAACTCATTAAACACTGTCCATGCCGGAGCCGTTACCTTCGTGTGGATAGTCGAATGTATTGTCCATACATACCTTAAATTTCACTTATTTTATGGAGCCCCCAAAAATTAAAATGTAAAAATCATCTTGAGCACGAATTTTCACACATAGCGCAAACAAAAATTTACTACATATGAGACACATTATTCATTGTACGATCTTTTATTGACTTTTCTATCAATCAGTCCGAAATAATGCCGAAATAATGCCGAAGAATGTGTAATACAAAATGGTGAATTTTGTATTACACATTTATTTGTATTAAGCATTTATTTGATGTGGATAGGCATAGCATAAAAAATTTGTTTGTGATAATATTTCCCTGGTTCAGTACCAATACACAACAGTTTGGCAAACTATTCTTTTAATCTTCTATTTGTTTCGGTCATTTGACTGTGGCCATGCTGGAGCACCGCCTGTAGTCGAGTAAATCGACCCCAGGACTTATTCTTTGTAAGCCTAGTATTTATTCTATCGGTTCCTTTTGTCGAACCGCTAAGTTACTGGGACGTAAACACACCAGCATCGGTTGTCAAGCGATGTTGGTGTAACGAACACAGACACACAAGCATATACACCCACATACAATTTCTGTCTACCAAATCCACTTTTAGTTTCCGTCTACCAAATCCACTCACAAGGCTTTGGTAGGTCCGAAGCTTTAGTAGCAGACACTTGCCTAAGGTGACACGTAGTAAGTCTGGACCCAGGGCCATGTGGTTCATAAGCAGGCTACTTACCACACAGCCACTCCTACGCCTTACTCTTTACTATAAATATGAGGGTAAAACTGCATAAGGCTGTCAAATACAATATTGCACATCTTTAAAAACAAATGTGGCAGACATAGTCGATGCAATATTGGATGAATTCAAAACAATTCTGTCTTTTGGAAGATTTGCGACTAACGTTCCAGTTTGAGAGTATAGGCAAATTTACTTCAGGCACAGTAAACGTGCCACATGTACTGTTTTTCCTACATAGGTTCATCCTTTAATACAATCGCTGGACAGTGAACCCAGTCAATTATTTGTGACTCTTGCTATACGAATGGCAGTAGGCGTACTCAAAAAGTCATATGACAAAGATGTCCCATTAGTGAGGATTTTAATATATTTTATAATTGTGTTCTCTCGTAATTCTCTACCACCTATATGCAGTTGGCCGAGAAGAAATAGCAGACAAATTGTCCTCTAACCACACATTTAATAATATAATCCTGCCGACAAAGCGAAGAAAAAAGGGCAGTTATTCCGGTTATTTATTTTTTTCCTTTTAGAACACAGCTCTCATAGGTCTTATCACTGATGAAGCAGCATCAACCGCACGGAAAGAAAATCAACAGCAACAACGAGTTTCCTTTGCGTGAAATTGGTTTCAAACATTATGTTCCTTTATAGTGCTAAATACCAGCGAGAAGTAAATGATTGTCACCACTTCACATGCTATTCTCTTTTTATCTGTCTCCAGCAGTAATGGTTTTTATGTGACAAGCCTCACAAAGTAACAATAATCATTTAAGACTGGCAATCATTTATTTTTATTTGTTAGGATACAAACAGCAAACATGTGCATAAAATTAATTTAAATGTTCATAGTTAAATACATATATTTAGCAGCTTCCCAAATATAGAACTAAATGTGACTCTGAAATGTAAATATATTCATTAATAGCTTTGGTTTTCGTCGGAATGCTCTTAAAATATTTTCTTCTTCAAAGGAAACGCCGCATCACTAACTAGCTACACCTATAATTGCGTCCAATAACCATTTCTCTACCAATTCATGTAATGGAATTGTACGCGGAGAGATGATAGTTCAATATAATTCAATTTCTGATGAAACGAAAGCTGGTGACTATGTCGCATAATCGCATTATAAAACGCACAGTATAGGAGACCTGTAAGGAGATACTTTACAGCGGGGCCTTTAGCGGCAACTAATAATGTTCAAAAGAGGTGTAAAAATGGAGGAGAAATGATGTGTATCTAGCTATTCATTCTCAATGCTGCATCTCCATTTGCCAGGAATTTCATTACACATACGTTAATGCTTGCAACATTTAAAGAATTGCTTTCATCTGGTAGGCGAAAAGCCGTATTAACATAGAAAGCGGCGTAAGTAATAATAATGAATAAAATATTTCACTCTCCACTTTGCTCCACTAATTATCACCAGAATCTCTGTTATCGACAGGATTGCCTCATTTACTTCTCACTAAGTTTCCTTTCGTATATAAATCATTATTATTCACTATTTACACATTTCTTATCAACTTTTATTCATTTTTTACAAATAACTTTCCACCCCAGCTCTCTCACACGCTATCTACCTCTCCCTCTGTCTGTCTGTCTATTTCTCTCTCTCACTCACTCTCTCATACGTTCTATAATTCATGTCCCTTACTCTCTCTCTCTCTATCTCTCCTTCTCTCTATAGACATGCGAAAACTGTCGCAAAATTCATGGGTGGCCACAGATGTGCACTTGATATTAAAAGATGTGTGTCCACAAATCTCATGAACTTCAACTACGAGTCGATTCCAGAGCTTCTGTAGTATCACACAACCTGCTAGAAATAGCAACCCTTTCTTTATTCAAATAAAATTTCTTAAATAAATAGAGACCGCATTGAATATGGGTATACATAATGCATAATCCAACAAGAACGTCATGGTGATATAAAAAAATTTTCAAACATAGACTAATCGGAGAGACTAAACAAAAGTAAAATCAAGACCAAATTGTACAATAATCTTATGTTGGAACCACAGAAAGGGAACCATCAGTCTTCTAGGCCCAAAAGAATTCGTCGATAATCAACCTTGAAATATCAATGTCTGTCTTCTTAATCGGCAGATTTTTAAAGCAATATTATAAATATTCATACACGCATATATATATATATATATATATATATATATATATATATATATAAGCAATATTATAAATATTCATACACGCATATATATATATATATATATATATGTGTGTGTGTGTGTGTGTGTGTGTAAAGATAGATAGATAGGTATATATATATATATATGTATATATATATATATGTTTATATGTATGTATGTACACACACACACACGCACATATATATGTATATGCAATATAATATATGTAACTACTGCTAAGTTTAATAATAATAAATTACCCGTCAAGTACCATTCCCTTAAAATCATTATTATATAGAGAAATTACAGAGAGCTCATCTTTTTCACTGATCCTTTTGAACTGCTACACCAGTTCTATTTTGAAGCATCACCTCGATGGATTACGAATAGGTTTTATAAGTCACTGTTGAGTTTGACTATACTCTTTCAGAACGCCAAACTGGGCGACAGAACATTTTTTTTTTATGCTTATGGTTCGCTGCTTGGAAGTAATGTTATTATTCTCACCTTAAATAAAAATCTTTGTGATCGCTCTCTTTTACATCTTCCGAGGATTTAGTCAGGGAAAATCTTGTTTGTGAAAGCCACCTCGTAGGTTTAAAGGGTTAAGCTAGTTTTTTTTTATCACATTCCTTTGTTTAATCATCGGGCTGGACTAACTGTTGGAAGTTGTAAGCACTTTGGTTGATGTGTAACACCACTGTTATAAACAGAGGTGTATTTGTGTATTTGTGTGAATATTCCTTTCACGATAGGCACAAGGCCTGTAAATTTGGGGAAGCCGCAAGTCGATTGCATCCATTCAGTATTCGTCTGGTATATATTTTATCTACTCTCAAAGGATGAAAGTTTAAGTTGACCTCAGTGGAATTTGGAATCAGAACTTAAGAGGTAAGAAAATGGTGTTCAGCTTTTTGTCCGACGTGTCGACGATTCAGCTATCTCGTTGCCTTGTATATGTACATAATGTAGAATTAATAGAAAGCGGCGAGATGGCAGAAACGTTAGCACTCCGGGCGAAATGTCTTTACGTTGTGAGTTCAAATTCCGCCGAGGTCGACTTTGCTTTTCATCATTTCGGGGTTGATAAATTAAGTACTAGTTGCATACTGGCGTCGATCTAATCTCCAAAAATTTCGGACCTTATGTCTAGAGTAGAAAAGAATATAGAATGAATAGACACATGACGAGAGGTATACAACAGGCACATGCACACCGACATCTGCGTGTGTATGTATACAACTCATAAACGTACATATAAATGAAACAAGGAAGGAGAAATGGGTAAGAAATATGTGTAAAGCAAACCAGTTAGAGTGGCATACTTATGCAGTAATATAATAAATACCTGAACATTTACGTAATCATTTTACTATTCCACATCTCCACCTGGAAACTAAAAACAGAAATTAGTGTTGCACATTTTACACCAATTTTACTTCACCTGAACACATTTCGAAATATCTGTTCACGAAATGGCATTTAATTTTACTACAAATCTTAAATTGCTGTAGTTAAATGTAATTGTTGTGTCAGTATTAATTAAGGAAAAAAGTTATGGAAATACTATCAGAATAAGATTAGAATATGTTATATACTTCAATTATCCGAAAATTAATGTTTTTCTAAAAGTTGAATTACTGGATAATTTAGATATATTTATATCATCAAATATTTTTCTTTTCCTTTGTATTTCCTCATTTGCTTCCCTTATATCCTGTTATTTGTTTTTCGTTTGTCGATATTTCTTTTTTTTTTGTTTATTTAATACCTGGCTTTTTGAAAGAAGTGAGTAATTGACAACTATGCATTTCAAGTGAATGCGTTTGTCCAAATTTGTTTAGAATCACAGGCAACCTTCTGGTGAAGATTTCCTGATGGTATAGATACAAACGAAACCAACCAGGCGGAGCCAACTTTTTTCGGAAGTTCACTTCTAGTGAGATGCGTTTATTTTGGTACAAAACTCATGAATTATTCTTTCAAACTAACCTCAGAGTACACGGCCAGCTTGAATAAAAAGCAAAATGTCGCTCATATCGCAGCATATCTTTGAAAAATGAGGTTTGCAACGATGTGGTTTTTGTCTGTCTATGTTTGAAAAGTAGTAAGTAATCTAGTTTAAAGTAAACTCGATTAGTTATCTGCTCTAGCTGGAAGTTTAATAGAAGTAAAAATTCACCAATTAAAACAAGCTTTCTCATGTTCTTACAAGATGTTAACTGACGCACAATTAAGATTATTATTAAGAATTTACTGTAGTAACCTGTTCTTAGATAAAGCGCAAATCATACTATATTCTATGCCAAAACCTATTTCGTAGCTATTTTCAATTCAAATAATTTAATTTGTATATGAATTGAAAATTATTTAAGACGTATATAGAAACGTGTATTATCTGTTTTCTGAACTTTCAAAATTGTCTTAACATCTACAGAATTCGTATCCGAAAATGTATATAAAAGAAGGTATTTTACGCAAAGCATTAATTTCGGTCGATGAGCAATAATTCAGATATTCGACGATCTCTAAGTCACATTATTGTCGAGGAGAGATAATATAATTTCTAGGAAAATATTTTTTGAAATACCGGCATCGTATAAAACGGAATGTGGTTTTCAACTGTTCAACATTAAAGGCACTAAAATGAAGAACATGCCTACTGAAACATCGAATTTGCGTAATGCAACAGTAATAAGTGGAAAATAAAAATTCCCTAAGTGCTGTGCTGCTTAAGCATCACAGAAATAAATAGCAGCTTTAAACGAAATACATTTTAGGTCCTGCATCAAGTAAGAGAAAACTGCGTTGTAATAATATGTTAGGAAGAAAATATATCGTTTCTCTTAGGCGTAGTTTGTAGTTTATGTTATTTTCAAACTAAATCGAATTCTGTATAAGACATTAAGACTCTAACATTTATATCAAGCGAAGACTCGTGTTCACAACCGTCCGCTTACTTCTACGTAAAAAAGAAAACGACAACAATAAAAACAACAACAAAACAATCTTTCTGTTAATTGCGTACCAATAAAGGAAAATTGTTGATTATAATAAATGATCTGCCTCTCATTTGAAGTTGATTGTATCTGGAATTAGTTGTTGGTTCACCCCTTTACCAGGCAGAAATCATACCCATAAATGAAATATGTAAATCGTACTTTGTGATGTAGCACTTTCTTGGAGTCGCTTGTTCATAAACGTTCATATAGGCCATTGCGTGGCACCTTGTGCAAGAGTCTTCTACTATAGCCTCGGTCCGACCAAAGCCTTTTGAGAGGATTCGGTAGATAGAAACTGAAAGAAGCTCGTCGTATATATGTATATATATATGTGTGTATATATTTGTGTGTCTGTGTTTGTCACCCCAACATCGCTTGACAACCGATGCTGGTGTGTTTACGTCCCCGTAACCTAGCGGTTCGGCAAAAGATACCGATAGAATAAGGTTCCAAAGAATAAGTCCTGGGGTCGATTTGCTCGACTAAATGCGGTCTTCCTGCATGGCCGCAGTTAAATGATTGAAACAAGTAAAAGAGTAAAGAGTATACGTGGCATAATTCGTTAAATTTTGTGCACATTCTGTAATCGAACATTCCATAGCAAGCCACTTGTATGAATTTATCCGATATCAAATCGGTTACCAACGTACGAGCCAGACATTGCGTATATAAAACACATATACAAAATTACACAGACACATACACGTATATACAAACACACAGAAACACACACTATCATATATGCATATATTCTCATCTAAAATGGAGAGGAATACCTATGTGTGTGTGTGTGTATATATATATATATACATATATATATATACTTACTTGGAAATGGATACGTGGCGTACAATCAAATAACAATATAAGTTTTATATATATATATATATATATATATATATATATATATAGCTACTTGGAAGTGGATGCGTGGCGTTCATTCAGATAATAATATAAATTATATATATATATATATTATGCATATATAGGTGCAGGACGTCACCACCAGTAGAAAACATGAAATGCAAAAACAAAAGTGTTCAATACGCAAACGACGAGAGAACCAAATGGAAAAAAGAACAACAATGCTCGAAATGAGGATTAGATAGACAGCCGGCAACTGATGTAGGGTCGTTCTTTACGTTACTTGTCTTGTTTTCCATTTGTTTCTCGCGTTGTTTGTGTATTGAACTTTTTTGTTTTCGCCCTTCGTGTTGTTTATCTATCTATCTATCGATCTATATATCTATCTATCTACGTATATATATATATATATATATATATATATATATATATATATTATATATATATATATATTATTTATATTTGTATATATGCATACTTATATATATATTATGTATGTATTTATAAAAGTGGGTAAATAACAAAAGAATATAGTACTCTAAACATTTAGCTGCTAAGTTGTATTACTAAAATATAAGAACATGTTGACCCCCCCACCACACATTACTAATATAAATAGGAAACTATTCAAACTATTAAAAAATATACGATATAAAATCTAGCCGACATTGAAACATGAAGACCCATCAAACCATTCTTAAAAATAAAATGTACACTGCTCTAGGAATATATTTCCATCGATAATAAAACTCAGTGTGTTCTCCTAAAAGTGCTTTCTCATGATCAAATTATATTTGTGTGTGCGTGTGTATGTGTGAAGTAGGTCTGAGCGGGTGTATATAACAGTCTGTGTAATCGAATAGGATTCTTCATGTTTAAGTGGACATATGTATTATTAAAAAAAAGACGTGTCTCAGCTTATGAGTTTGTTCCTGCTTACGAGTTGGTATTCTTGTTCGTGTACATAATTGTATCGCCGCTTGTTTGCATGAATCAATGCGTAAAAGAATTTCAAATTCGATGTTAGTGGCACGAAAAGAAATTGGTGTTTTAGTTTTGTATTTTTTTATAATAAATATCGACATAAATATTGCTATTTAATAAAGATTTAATCTATTTCCCAAGACATTAGATAATTAATTCTATACACTATCTCTGATAATTAATACACATTTCATTAAATATGATAACAGAATACTCTCTTCTGAATATCCATTTTTCAAAATTACACACACACATACACACATATACATCTTCCACTTAGGTATTTTTCTCTATTTTATCAAACAATGGTAGAGCAGTGCGCACGACCTCTTGGCAGTATTCCAATTATTAGTGAAGTATTAGAGAGAATGTATTGACATAATCTGGCCAGAGACATGTGCAGAATGTATCTCAAATAAGCGAATTTGCCACCCAATTAAAAGTACACAAGACAATGACTGGACATTAAATGCACAGGCTCCAGTGAGTTATAGACCAACTGACTGTCTTCTGGATAACTCATATTTATTTACCGCCAGTCGGTTCAAGATCTGTGTGTATGAGAAAAGACATGTACCCGAAATCGCACGAACTCTAGTCTCGAAGCCAAGTCCATGCTATTGCGAAATAAATTTGTGAGTCATCCATCCATAATATACATCCATTTTAATTCAGATTTCATTACAAAATATACCTTCCAGTTTTATTTTGCTAAAATCCTTTCAAATTACATACATAAAATGTTGATTATCGACTTTATTGGATAAGATCAAAATATACTGATGTTTAGTGTAGCATACAAATTGAAAATAATGTAAAAAAACCATATGTGCAAAATGAATCAATCTAAATATTTAACGCGGTGTGGGTTTTAGAAATTCACAAATGGTTGAAATTTCTAGTATTGAATCATGGCAAATAGGTAAATTTAATTATGGTATACTTATTTCCCATAAGGTTAAAAATTCAAGCACCGTAAGGTATCATTTCGTCCATTCTTACAATTTGAGTTCGAATACCACCTAGGCCGACTTTGCCTTTCAGCCTTTCGGGGCCAATAATTTAAACAACTGCAAATTGGGAACTAAGATCCCCGTTGACAGGCCGTTGGTACTTATAGTGTTAAACACTTTCCATATGCAAATTAGGAACACCTTCATAGAGTAACTACTGCATTTGTTGAGTATATAAACAGTTTGCTTGTTTCTCTGGAGACTGTCAGAATAATGTAGACGCATCTGATGAGAAAACAATAAGGTTCGAAAATCGATTAATGTTGATCATCATTTTTTTCAGTCTGCGGAGAAACAGCTAAATTTTGCCCTGTTTATAATTATACCATATGTTACATACACACACACACACACACACACATACATACACACACACACATGTATATGTATATATATATATATATATATATATATATAGTGGTATATTATCCAGGCGCATCCTCTAAACGCTCTCAGGCATAGTTCAGATTTCGGCTAACTCATCGAGTGGCCAGAAGCACCAAGCATTGCTTAGGGAGAGAAATCTCACGGTATTTCTTTTCATAGTTAAATCCAGGTTCGTTTCTTGTGTTATGATTATATTCGGGAAAATGAATCCAAAACAAGTAGCAGAATACGGACACTGGTACATCTTTATGTGTTTCCTTCTAATTTCAGCAGTTAATTAAAAAGTATAATTGGCTAATGTGACCGACATGTGTTTCTGCTGCGTTGGGAATGTGCAATTGCACGGGCGTTTTCCAATAGCGTGATCTGAAGCGAAATCAATGTATTTATGTGTGGCTAGCTTATTTCTTCATTTCACTACGATTTTAGAGAAAAAGTATGTGAGAGGTTTATGTTGAAATATAATATGGTTATCAAATTTACTTTGTACCTGACCTTATGTTAGCTTTAGTTTCAGGACAAAACTGAGAGTTCTATACACTAAATTAGGTCAAACTAGACATCTTAACGTTTTGATATCTGCATGCATATAACATAGAGATAACTCGTCTTAGTGTAAAATCAGAAATAAACTTGAAATACGAAAACACATCTTCGTATTGTCTTCAATGCCACCTGAATATTTAATTTCTTTCCTGTCAACATTTCAACATTTTTATATAAATTTTGCGATGCTTATGAGTATACAGTTTCATTTGGTAATTTAATACTTCTTTTTTTTTTCTTTTATACAAAAAGAAACTTAAAGTATACGTAACGGCTTAAGAAATAAAAAAGTAATAAACCATTCAGGGTGATGCACCGGCATGTCTGAGGAAATAAATGATATTGGTACTGAAAATATCAATAAGAACTAAAATTCTCTGCCTAAAGCTTACATAGAGAAATTAACGTAAGTTAGGGCTAAAAACATCCTGATTCCCTTGACAAATTATTCATATAATAACAGAAGTGACTATAGTTACTGTCAAATGATTAGAAGGTCAACCCTTATTCGTCTCAACTATTGAAATAAAAGCTCTAACAATGAGAATTATTCAGGCACCAAGTAAACTATTCTGAAAAATAAATGATTCGATTTTGATGGCAAATGGTTGGAGTATCTCTTAAATAATTGCACGGATAACCCCTGTCTGTAGCATTTTCAATTGAAAGAAACGTTCTAGCAACGGTACTTTCACAAATATCCTTCTATCTTGTATGCAAAATGATATTTAATTAGATTATACTATCGCCGATCCAAATTCGACATTTCTCATCCTCTTAACAGTGAGAGAAGATCTTATCTATCCAATGTCTAACGCTAATCGATTTGCTAAATATTATTTCTTTCCATGAACCTCAAGTTATTTTTCCGGCAGCCATGAGTTTTCCAGCAGACGTCAAATTACAGACGATCAAGTAGAACATCAATGGTTACGTTATTATGACTTGTCACTACGTCCGGTGAGGGTCATAGTATTTGGCTGAGAAGCATCCTCCAGCTTAAGTTAATAAAAAAATGTTTCTATCGCCATTCTGAGATTTTCCCCAATTCTACAAACTACAGAACGTTTTGATAAATTGCGATTATATTACTGAGCTTAGATTGCAATGTGATTTAAAATACAATTCTCTTTCTACCTCGTTGCTAAAAATATTAGTAATAGATTAGTAACAGTCTTCTGTAGGATGCAGCTTGCTTAACGATGCTGTGTTGCACTGGAATATTTATTAATGCATATCCAAATTTCCCGTGGACAATATCATTTTACTCACGAAGTATATTTTTTTCTCGCGAATGATGAAGCAATATATAAACTGGAACACGCAAAGAAACATAGATGCATATACAAGCATTTATATATATCTACACACATATATAATATGCATACGTATATATACATACATACATACATACATATATATATAATATATATATATATATATATATATAATATATATATGTATACATATATCTGTGGTGTGCGTATGTGCGTGTATGTATATATATATATATATGTAAATATATATATATATTTATATATATATATATATATATATATATATATATATATATATATATATATAAATAATGAGGGAGATAAATTAATATTAATTTAAAACAAGTAGTCTAGCATACAATAATCTGAAAAATCAGAGAAAATTGTAATATATGTGTATATTGACAGGCCAAGACCACTAGGTAGTTGGCCATATGCTAGAAATAGATCATCAACGATCAAACTACAAAGAACGTTCTCTAGAGGAAAATTCAGCGAACACCAGAAACTAAGATTTTTGTATGCTAGGCTACTGGTTTTAAATTGATGTTGATTAAATTAATATTAATTTATCTCCCTCATTATTTAAATATTGAAATTAATATGTTCTCTAGTAACCAGCAATAACCGCAGTAAATTATTTACTGCGGATCCTCGCTTCAGGAATTTTTAGCGCACCAGAGCTAGGACATTTGAAATTTATCCTTAATGTAATAGGTAAAACTAAACACTTGTAGGCCCGAAACATATGTACCGCTAAATCCTTTGAATCATGTTTTTATTTTGATTAATATATATATATATATATGTTCAAATATGGATTACAAGCAGCTCGAGGGATTTCAGCATTATCGAACACATGTTAAACATTATCGATGTCATTTATCAACGCTTGTTTATGATTGACTTCAAGGTGATTTGATAATTATTTGGATCGATTCGTTTTGCTTTAACACTTCTAGACCATGTTCCAGCATGGCCGCAGTCCAATGATTGAACAAGGTATGTACGTATATGTATAAACACACACACACTTATATATATACACACATAAGAATATTCTTTGAATAAGGTACTTAAATTTGAGGTACCTGGTTAGGTTGGAATAAAATACACTCACTATGATATAGGTAAATGCCAACCTTGGTACAGAAGAACAGGAAGAATGATGTTCGGGTATTGTATGATGTTTAAAGACCCAGCTGGGTATACTATCCTATCTTGACCTATTCAGATGCTTACATTTTAATTAAATATACAGTCCACAGTATGCTTCGGAATACGTGAAGTGTGTGTTCTGAGATGAATGGATTGCAAATAAGTAAGTGACAATGGATGGTCATATGTGAATTCAATACAGCCATTTCTATCGAATTTTTTAATTTGTCAATTAGGACGCTATAGCATTACCAAAAACCGTTCTCTTCGGATGAATACATGAATTTTACAATCAAGGACATTTAAAATAATTTTAAATTCACGTCACATAGATATTTAGTGAATTCTACAAATGGCCCTTCTACGGCCAGAGCCATTCGTGGAATCACTAAATGTGTATATGTAGGCATACATACATGTAAATTAGCATATATGTATAAATGTATGTGTTTATGTATATCTGTATATATAAACATATATATAGACATACATACATACATATATATATATATATGTGTGTGTGTGTTTGTATGTGTGTGTGTGGTGTGTGTGTGTGTGTGTGTGTGTGTGTGAGGTATACTAGCCATCTCAATATGGCTAACCACTAAGGGTGGGTGTTACTGTAGCTTGTAGCCCCAGGAGAACATCGTCTCCAGCTGGCTTTAAGCACACTTTCTGTGCCGTTATAGTTTTTGCAAAGAGAGGTCATCCTTCCCTCGTCAACCTAAGTGATACGCTCGGAATGCAGTTTCTAGGTTTTGACCTGTCGTCGGCGTACGACAATCACCGGTTTTCGATGAAGGGAGGTCCCAATGCAAATCCTTATAACGTTTTTTCAGTAACTTTTCGTCTCTGATCTCGAAAAACTGGTGATTGTCGTACGCCGACGACAGGTCAATACCTAGAAACTGCAGCCTGTGCGTATCACTTAGGTTGATGAGGGAGGGATGACCTAAAGCCAGCTGGAGATGATGTTCTCCTGGGGCTACAAGCTACAGTAACACCCACCCTTAGTGGTTAGCCATATTGAGATGGCTAGTATACCTCACATTGTCGTGCAGTTACAGTTTACATCACGTTCAAAGATTTATTATTGTATATATATATATATATATATAGTATATATATATATATATTATATATATATATATATATATATATATATATATAATATATATATATATATATATATATATATAGATATATATATATTATGTGAAATAGAAAGATGAATAATCTTGTAGTAGATTAATCAAAAGTTTAACCGATACCTTAGTAGCAAAATCACAGCAGTAAACAGCACGGTTGGAGGTACAACCATCTGGCGTTGCAACCGTGCGTTGGTGCGGATATTGAAATTAAAACATTATTGGTGAATTGAAGAAATGGAGCTGAACGCAGATTGAACAGAAATCGTTTTATTCATTCTACACGTGTTTCGAAAGGCACAAATTACCAAAATCCGATTGAATAATGGGGACCATATTGTGTCTTTCTCATCAGGAAGAAAAAAGGAAATCCGTTGGAAACACAAAAACAGAACAGAGGCGGAGCAAAAAACAAATCGAACTGTGCTCCTAAGAGCCCATGGCGAAACTGTTTATCAGTGTATGTTGAGAACCGGTGGCTGAAGAATTCAAAGGGTCAGCATCGGTCAATCATGTGGGTGAGGGTGTATAGATGTTCTTTGTGACCGAGAATAAAGTTCTGACTATTTAAGGAATATTGGATGTTTTATAAGGGGCGAGAAAAAATCTACTTAGAGACGTGTGTGTGTGTATATGTTCTATATATGTGTGTGTTGGCGTAGGGGTAGAAAACATTTTTTGTGTACGTGTGTGCGTTGATCGTTCGGCTGTCAGTGGCTACTGCCGTGATAACCGTTGGGTGGCAGAAAGAAAAAAAGAAAAAAATATATATATATGTTTTATGTGTGTGTGTGTTCATCTGAGCCTGCCTGTCAAGGAAACCCCCCGCTGTGAGAAAACCAAGCCCCGTTTGTCTTACAGGAGTAATTCCCCTGCAGTGGTTAATCGTAGATAATCTTAAAGGCTATTTCAGAATTTGTTACCAAGGGCTATGGGTGCCGGTATTATTTATAAACGCTATTTAAAGGCCAGGTAAGTGTAACGCCGCCAATGGGGGCATCGAAAAGCCGACTGTAAGAGCCCGTTTACAATCCGGCCTCTGGCAAACAAAATATGGAAGAGTTCGGAGACACAAAGGTTGCACTTCTTCTGCCCCTATCAAATGGGAGGGCCACCGACAAAATTGACCATTCCAGCCTATAGCTTAAGTTCGCATCCTTCAGTCGCCATATTAGCTTACTGAGTCCCGTGGTCTGGCGCTTGTTCACGTCCCGAAAAGTTGCGTAATGGTTGGAGACACGCAAAGACAATCTTGAGGATGATGCCCCTACATAAGTGAAGGCATCTGAGTCCGTGTAAACCTTGCATGGTAGACGGCGTTTTTGATCTTGGAGTTCGCCGACGTGAATCTTAATCTGCTAGGATTAGTTTCTGAAATTAGAACTGCGTTCCTGTCACTATATTCGTCCGAGACCTGCAGCCGCTTACTACTCTATTTTCCACTACGTCACTATTAACTATAGGAATAACCCCTGATTCTCCACTATCTATCAGAGTGCTGTCATTGCTATGCCGTGGTACTGCTATTGCGGGAAATGATGCTGGGGATGCTAATGGGGCTCTCTACCCTACTCCCATTATTACCGTCAACCACAACACCCCTATTTATAACTATACCCCTAGTGGGTACTCCCTGGCTGGAGCTGAGATTATGTGTCACTGTACTGGCTCTCATCTCATTATTACTACTATAATTATTCCTACTGAGCATTAAACCGGGAGCGGAAGAGGCTGTGCCTCCGGAAAAAGGTGATAGGGTCTTAGGGAGGCAAACCATATATGCTTATTCCTATCAGTGTGATGGGAATAAGCATATATGATGGGAATAAGCATATATGGTTTGTAATCCCCTTTGGTAAGCAGATTAGAACTAACCTCCCCCTCATGTTTAGACAAGCCATCGCCAATAACTTCCCCAGAAATTCCAAATATTACTCCACGGTTAACTCACATAAAGTTAGGATAGATTTCTCCAACACTAAAAACCTCGCCCAGATAATCGCCTCCCATAATATAGGCTACTTACTAAGACCCTATCACCTTTTTCCGGGGTACAGCCTCTTCCGCTCCCGGTTTAATGCTCAGTAGGAATAATTATAGTAGTAATAATGAGATGAGAGCCAGTACAGTGACACATAATCTCAGCTCCAGCCAGGGAGTACCCACTAGGGGTATAGTTATAAATAGGGTGTTGTGGTTGACGGTAATAATGGGAGTAG
>NC_043004.1:66909808-66937308 GCF_006345805.1 Octopus sinensis
AAGTCCTTCTAGGATCTTCCAGATGTATATTATGGCATATCTTTCTCGCCTACGCTCCAAGGAATAGAGTTTTAATCTCTTGAGTCTTTCCCAGTAGCTTATATGCTGCACAGAGGCTATCTTCTTCGTGTAGCTACGTTGGATCGCCTCAAGTTCTGTGATCAGCTTGACACTGGATGGTGACCATAGCTGAGAGCAATAGTCAAAGTGGCTTAGGACAAGTGTCCTCCAGAGGACCATCATGGTTTCTTGTTCTCTCGTTCTAAAGGTTCTAAGAATCCATCCGGCCAGTCGTCTACATTTCATTGCCAATTTAGCAACATGTACACGAAAGGTTGTGTCATCACTCATGTAAATACCCAGGTCACGCACTGATTGTGCCTCTGGGATTGCAATTCCTCCGGGTCCAGTGTATTCATTGGGTATTGCATTTAGTTTTGCATGCTGATAGCATAAAGCTTGAAATTTTTCAGCATTGAACTGCATGCTATTCTTTTCAGCCCACTTGTATATTTTGTCCAGCTCACATTGCAGGCGTTTAGTGTCCTCAGGGTTCTGTATTGCCTGTGAAACTTTTGTATCATCTGCATAACTTGTGATCGTGGCTCTCTGCGTGGCTGAGGGCATGTCTGAGAGGGCCATTATGAACAGTAGTGGTCCCGAAACAGTCCCTTACGTAACACCGCTCACTATTTGCGTGTTAATGACAGTGGCCCCATTGGCTACCCGACTTCTATACTTCAGAAAGTCATGAAGCCATTCTCCCAATTTTCCAACTATGCCAAGATCACGCAGTTTGTGACATATCATTCCATGATCGACTTTATCAAAGGCCTTTGCAAAGTCGAGATATATGACTTCCACATTTGAGTGGTTGAACAGTCGTTTCAGCACCCAGTTATAGTGTGGTAGGGGCTGAGTTAAGCAGCTTCTTCCTGGTCGGAAACCATGTTGGGTGTCAGGCAGCAAGTCATTTTCTTCAAGGAAGGTGATTAGTTTCCTTCTGACTATTCGTTCCATGACCTTGCTGATGTGTGAGGTCAGAGAGATAGGTCTGTAGTTATTGGCCTCCGCTTTGCTACCTCCTTTATGAATAGGGTATATTTTAACTTCCTTCAGTTTTCTTGGGAGTTTACCAGTTGCAAGGAAGCTCTGAAAGAAGAACTGCAGTGGTCTTCCTAGGACTCTCTGACATACTTTTAGAAGGATTGCTGGGAATCTATCGGGGCCAGTAGCTGAGTTTGTTTTCATTTCATCAATAGCCTTTATTACATCGTCTTCCTTTATATTGATGTAATCAATCATCGCTGCCTCTGATTTTATATCTGCAATGGTAAAGAAGTCAGTTGGATTGCTGACCTGAAAATGCCCTAGGGGTGGAGTGAAAATACTCTTGAATTGCTCATTTAATATTTCACTTACCCTCATTGGATTTCCTGTGAGTGTGCCATCCTTTTCAAGGAGTGGCCCTATCCTACAGTGCACCGTAACTGTTTCTTTGGCATACCTGCAGAAAGCTCTGGGGTTAGATTTTATGTCTTCTTTGTCAGCTCTTTCTTTCCATGAGAGAGTTGCAGACATTTTTCAATTTCCAACGGTTTTATCTTCAGGCGGGACTTTTCACTGCTTTCAATTTGCTTGTTTCGGCGATTTGAAAATTTTGTACGCCGTCTCATTAGAATTTTCCTTTCTCTGGGGATTTCGTTCTTGCGTACAGTGGCCTTTCTCTCTGGGACACATTTGTAGCATATGGCTTGCATTAAAGATATGAATTGTTGAAGTTTCATGTCGATGTCTGGCGAGGAGAGACATTCAGGCCAGTTTTGTTTCAGGATATCTTTCTCAATTTGTTTCCAGTTTGCCTTATGGAAGTTCAAGCTGGAAAGATTCTGAGAGTGTCTCGTAGGCTGCATGTCCATGCTTTTCTTTGGCCCGTACATAGTCAGCTCTACCATGTTGTGATCCGAGAGTAATGTCGGTGACACTTTCACATTATGGATGAGATCAATATTATTTGTGAAGCAGAGATCTAGTATGTTACCTGCCCTGCTTAGTTGGAGTATTATTTGCTCCATTTACAGAGTGTTGATGACGTTCAGGAGGGACCTCGCCTGTCCCCGTTCACATCGTGTCATTCCTGGGAGAGAAAGAACCCTCGGGCCATCTGACACTGGGCAGATTGAAATCTCCCATAAGAAGTACACTTATGTGTTGTTCTAATGTGACTAGAACTTCTATTCTTATAAGGCAGTCTTCAAATTTGCCTACATGGCTTGGGGCATCTGGAGAGCGATATGTAGCACATATAACTACACTAAATTGCCTTATATTTACAATTAGTGTGTCACACACCGAATTTGAGTATGAGAAAAGGACCTTGGGTGTGAGGCCCTCGCAAATGTACATAGAAACTCTTCCATGACTCCTTTATTTTCTGTCGGTCCGAAGTACAACATACTGTGGTATATGCATTTCCGCATCTGCTATGTCCGGTTTCAGGTGTGTTTCCCTGAGAGCTATGCATAAGGCTTGATTGCATGCAAGAAAGTCTCTCAAGAACGGGATTTTTGTCCTGTTACTGAGTGTTAGCAGTCTTCTAATGTTCAGTAGGTGAATCGAGGTGATGTGTATGCTGTTGCCGGTGTTGTCCACCTTGGGTCTATTTTCTGTGGCGGTCTTGTGTATTGTGGACTCTCCCATCTCCTAGATTGTGTTTGAAGGAGCCAGGTTAGCTGCTGTACAATCTTTTGTGCCATGCACAAAAAAGGTTCTTGTTCAGCAACTGCCCTTTCAACAACATTATGTTGGCGGTTTGTAGCACGCACCACATCTCCGTACCTCCGTTTTGGGCCAGGTGGTGCGTGGTCCATTCCTTTTCCTTTTGGTAGTAGGTTTTTGCCCTGTTTCTTGTTTATGTGGCGGGGTCTTTGGTGTGCAAAACGGCAGTCTGCACCTTCCTCTCCATGCCAGCAGACACCTTTCAGTTAGAATTTACACAATCGTCTGCGCTGTCTCTTTCAATATTTTTTGGTACATGGATAGTCAGGTTTGCTTCTATCCTTGGCTGTTTCATCTTTTGTTTTTCTTTTAGTTTTTCCTCCTTTTACTTCTGTTTTGGCTCTTTCATCTCCATGGTTTTGGCTTTTGGTGCTGGTAGGAGCACTTGCACTTGGGTTTACTTCCCGGGCAGGTTTCTCACTTGAATCTTCTTTGTTGTCCTGGGTGTCTACCAAGTGGGGGTGACATCTTTCGTCAGGATCTGTGCCTTCATCCTTGCCATCTTTACTTTGTTCGTTGTCAAAGATGGCATCAAGCGTGCCGATGTGAGATCTTATAAGTGCATAGGAGCGTATAAACTCCTGCTTCTTTCGCTCTATCTGTGCTATCGTCCTTGTATATCCACTGCTCTTCAGCGCAGTTATAATTATGGTGTTCGGATTATCTCCGTCGGCTCATCGTCAGGCTCTCAGGAACAGTGCCCATTCGTTACTCCGCCAGGTTCTGGACATTTTTGGATATTTTATTTATTTATATATCTAATTATATTTAAAATTTAATAGTGCGATAGAGGGTAGAGAAGAAATAGAGAAAGAAAGTGTCTATGTATTTAGAGAGATTGAGAGCTGAGATAAGATAAGAAGAGAGTAGGAGAGAGTGAGTGGAGAAAGTTCGCGTCTATATATTTAGAAAAATTGAGAGGCTGAGAGAGGAAAGATGGTGTAACAGAGAGAAGTGGAGAAGCGAAGAGACAAGGAAAGAGGCGTGAGGGAGAGAAGTGAAGAGACAGAGAGAGAAAGAAATGAAGGAGAGGAGGTTATGCAAAAGATTGAGCGGCTGAGAGAAGATAAGAAGAGAGTGAAAGAGAGTCTCTATATTGAGGAAGATTGAGAGGCTGAGAGAAGAAAGATGGTGTGATAGAGAAAGAGATGAAAGAGAGGAAGTGATGCAAAAGATTGAGCGGCTGAGAGAAGACAAGGAGAAAGTGAGAGTCTATAAATTTAGGAAGATTGAGCGGCTGAGAGAAGAAAGATGGTGTGATAGAGAGAAGTGAAGAGACAGAGAGAGAAAGAAAAGAAAGAGAGGATGTTACAAAGCTGAAACAGAAATTGAAAGACCATTAACAGATTGTAAATTATAAATATACACCTGTCCGTAGCTACAAACGTTTTCTTCTAAACTAAACTAAATGCGATTATACTTCTAATGTTTGCGTCTATATATTTAGGGAGATTGAGGGGCTGAGGGAGATTGAGGGTATATATATATATATATATATATATATATATATATTATATATAAGCAACAAATAAATATATGCCTATATAAAATTTAATAATTTTAAAGAGATGTATTGAGAAATTGACAAAAACGGAGCTGAAACAGAAATTGAAAGATTATTAACAGAATGTAAACAGAGAATAGGTCCTTACATTGAATTACGGGAAAATAAACAAATGAAAAGAGGTACTTATCTTATAAGAGGTAGAAGTGCCAAAATCTTCTCCCTATACGAAAGTAAATTTTCTATCCCCTCGTTTCTATTCTGTCTAGGTAAAGGGTCTACTCTTGGCATAGATCCAAGCTTTTAAGCAACATGGTCTGATCAAATCATTGTATATATACATACACATATATATATATATATATATATACATACATACATACATATATACATATATATACATATATATATATAATATATATATATATATATATATATATATATATATATATATATATATAATATATATATATACATACATATATATATATACATACATACATGTCGTTTTATAATGTTAGGTGTGAACACGTTTCTGTGATCAGGCATCATTCTGTCGGTGAATGATTTACTCCTACGTATTTTGTCTAATGCATGTTCTTTTTTTTACGTCGTATAGAGTAGTCTAAGACTTGTGGAAACCGATAGCACTGAACAGACAAACATACAAATGCATTGTATATATTACACACGCTCATACATATATGTATACATATGTGTTCGTACCTCTCTCTCCCTATATATATGTATATATATATATATATATATATACATATACATATATATATATATATATATATATATATATATTTGAATAAAATATATAAACGCTTACAAGTGTGTGTGTTTGTATGTAGGCATGTGTTATGATATCATATTTATGAAACCGTTTAAATATAATCATTGAAATTAGATTCTAAAATTGATTCCAATATGAGCACGTTAAAAGCCATAAGACCTATAATAGATTCCATGTTCATCCAACCTCTTCTTTTCTACAAACGGATTCAATTTTGGTTGAATACATTAACAACCACTAAATTATCGGATGGAATCACAAAGAAATATTTTCCAACTTATGTGGTCAATATTTGAATATATGTTGTACTTCCAACTATTATTTGCCAATAATATCTGAAATAAATTGTTTTATAACAGCTTTCGAATATTCACGTGTATGTACATGAACATATTTTACTGTATAACACGTCAATATTTCAATAATGGTTTGTATTACTGATTATTACCACTAGCAATACGAGAATGTAATATTGTTGCTATGCACATGTGTGTGTACGACTTTGTTTCTGCACATGTCTGGTGTGGCACCTGAATAAGTTTTACTAGTAAACCTTGCAAATGCCAATATACGTAAATATAATTTATGTTTGATTTCTCTGTTTTGTACCGGAATGAACTTATAATATTTTGCCCTCACATATATATATTTACTGTCCACAAGGGGCTAAACATAAAAGGGACAAACAAGGACAGCCAAAGAGTTTAAGTCCATTACATAGACCCCAGTGCAAAACGACAGACGAAATACCTATTTCTTTACTACCCACTAAGGGCTACACACAGAGGGGACAAGCAAGGACAGACAAACGGATTAAGTCGATTATATCGACTCCAGTGCGTAAATGGTACTTAATTTATCGAACCCGAAAGGATGAAAGGCAAAGTCGACCTCGGCGGAATTTGAATTCAGAACGTAACGGCAGAGGAAATACGGTTACGCATTTCGCTCGGCGTGCTAACTTTTCTGCCAGCTCGCCGTCTTTTTTGCCCTCACATATAGTTAATATATGGATACATTCTCTACTATAAAATATTTTACACCACACTATCTCAAACTTTTAAAGCCAGGACATTTTCAGCACCGCCTTGTGTGTGTGTATATATATAAATATATACTCTTTACTCTTTTACTCTTTTACTTGTTTGAGTCATTTGACTGCGGCCATGCTGGAGCACCGCCTTTAGTCGAGCAAATCGACCCCGGGACTTATCCTTTGTAAGTCCATTACTTATTCTATCGGTCTCTTTTGCCGAACCGCTAAGTGACGGGGACGTAAATACACCAGCATCGGTTGTCAAGCAATGCTAGGAGGAAAAACACAGACACACAAACACACACACACACACACATATATATATATATATATACATATATACGACAGTCTTCTTTCAGTTTCTGTCAACCAAATCAACTCACAAGGCATTGGTCGGCCAGGGGCTATAGCAGAAGACACTTGCCCAATATGCCACGCAGTGGGACTGAACCCTGAACCATGTGATTAGTTAGCAAGCTACTTACCACATATATATATATGCATTTTCAAAACGTATGTATGTGTTGGCAATTTTCTTTCTCCGTCTTCCCTTCTTTGGATTTTTTCTATATTTCTGACGAAGAGCTCTGCTCGAAACGTGAAATCCTCTTTCCTTTCTTTCCTTTCCTGAGCGTCCAATAACACTGTGATTTTTCCACGTCTTCGTGTTGTGTTTTTCTTGCTTGTTTATGTTTGGATTGACTATATCTAACTATCTATCTATCTATATATATATATATATATATATATATACGTTTAAATATTTGTTGTGCAAGATTTTTTATGTGAAGTCGTGTGTTGAAACATATATTGTTATATTTCGGAATGGTCATATTGCCAGTTTAGCCAATAAAAACACACGCACTATATATCAAGATTAAGATTAATGTAAAGAATAAATATCACTGAAGCAAAATAACACCAAATATATAGTGCATGTGTTTTTATTGGCTAAACTGGCAATATGACCATTCCGAAATATAACAATATATATATATATATATAAATATATATATATATATATACATATAATACATATATTACACACATCCATAAATGAGTGTATTATGCTATTACACACACCACATATACACATATGTGCGTATTATATGACGAAGAGTGTGGACTTTTCAACGAATTGATTTCTAACATTGAAAAACGATGAATCTCCTAAGCATGTGCTACTTTTAGTTCATATATCACATATCTTTTACTTTGGGTTAAGAGAATGGGTGCTCAACAATGATAAAAGCAGTGGCACCTAATTTTTTGTTGGTCGTGGCTATAATTACAATATCACATTGGCAATCCGTCGGTTACCACGACGAGGGTTCCAGTTGATCCGATAGGAACAACCTGCTCGTAAAATTAACCTGCAAAGTTGATGAGCACTACACATACAGATGTACCCTTAACGTCATTCTCGGGGAGATTCAGCGTGAAACAGAGTGTGACACGGCTGGCACTTTGAAATACAGGTACAACAGAAACAGGAAGAATGTGAGAAAAATTCGTGGTGAAAGAGTATAGCAGCGTTCGCCACAACCCCTTGCCGGAGCCTCGTCGTGCTGTAGGTGTTTACGCTCAATAAACACTCACAACGCTTGGTCTGGGAATCGAAACCGCGATTTTACGACCGCATGGCTACTCTAACCACTGGGTCATTTCACCTCCACACAGTATTACATAGGTACATTCACAATAAGTTTAAATTGACTAATTTAAATTGAAATTAAAAATGGGGGGAGGGGGCGCAGATTAGGAGAGAGAAAGAAAGTGAAATTACAGAACTGATTTAACTCTATTTTTGAAGGAGGTAAAGAAGCTTTGTAAGTCGTTATCATATATATTTATATATATACATATTTGTACATGCATACACATATATTCACACATACATGCATACATAAGCCTACACATATATCCATATATACATACATATATATATTCATACATACCTAAACACATACATGCATACACACACACATACATACGGACGCACATACATATATACATACACACAAATACACACAAAAATACACACATGCACATACGTATATGTTCTTGTGACGCATCATTTTGTACATCGGGAGCATTTATAAGTGTCTCGGAGGTAATAGCATATGAGTGAGATTATGCGAGATTTGATGGATAATATAACGTAATTACATTGCTTACCAGAGAAAACACATTATGCATAACCTTTTAGAAGACCTGGATTTTATATACATATCCAAGCAAAAAGATGCTCATCATCTTACTAAGAGTACATTTTCTATCCCCTCGTTTCTATTCTGTCTAGGTAATGTGTCTACTCTTGGCATAGATCCAAGCTTTTAAGCAACATGGTCCGATCAAATCATTGTATATATATACGGGGATTAGTTAGGAATATTTCAATAGGAATATCAAGGTTTTCAGCTAATAAAGATATCTTTGAATCACATGAATTATATTACAATAATACTTTAGCTAGTGCTGGCTCCCGAGAGAAAATTCAATACATACAAGACACGGACACGCAAACTCTGCTAATTCCTCCACTAATAATACACATTACACACCAACACAACGTTACAGTAAGCGAAAAGTTTCACGTCGACAATACGGCTAAAAAAATTTGGTCATGGTAATACACTACAAACCAAAACTTATACACACAAGCAACACAATAATACTACTGCTCATAACACAATAAATTGTCCCAAACATGTACAACACACAGTACAAATAAGCCATACAACAAATATAAACATTATAATATCCTTTGGTACAACCCAATCCACTGTTCACATTTTCAATGGAGATCGCAAAGGAATTTTTGCCGCTTTAGACAAATGTTTCTAAAAATCAAATAGATACAATTCTACTCTTTAAAGGCACACAGTGAAGGTATCATGCGCTAACTGTATTAATTTAGAGCCTCATATGCACCGCATTAATAACAGTAAAATGAACCAAATGTTCAATAACCCACCTATGGGAAATATAACTTCTGACGTGCGAACTACTTCCGGCTCAACAAAAAGAAAAGGCAGGAAATGTATACAGCAAAATATCAACAAAGGGGATAAAATCCAGAATGAAAGACACCATCGGGATGGTAACAAAAATAGTGATATGGCCAACAGGGTAACGGCGTCGGAAAATTAAATCAGAACTACCACATATCTAATAAATCATATAAATGTTCATGCAGGGAAAACTTAAAATGTCCATTGAGGGACTTCTGTTTGAGTACGAATATTTTATATAAATGTACCGTACTCACAGGGGAAGGACAACGTTTACATTGAGGCAACGGCTGACTCATTCAAGAATAATCATCGCAACCATGATGCCAGGTTCAAGGCATTCAACATCTTTGGCTGATTCTGTGTGATGACTTAAGATACAATCAAATATGATTTAACTTGGTCCATAATAAGGTACGTACAACCACATAATATCCTTTTCAGGAGATGCAGATTCTGCTTCAGCAAATCACTGTCTATTTTGGGGACCAATGATAAGATCGTTTATAGAATTTCTGGATCACTCTCAAGATACTTACATGCTTATAAATGCACCCCCGCACAATGCAATGGGAAATAGTCTGAGTAATCGTTAACCAAATTTATAACTATAATTTACCTTAAGACGTGGATGAATTAAATTCAAATCTAGCCTCCCCGTTCTTATAAACACTAAGTAACTATCTAATTCGCTGTATGAGCTTATGTGCGCCAAACCGTGCGTATGCCTATATCTTCGTGGATGTTTGTACAAGCGAGAGTACGTGCACTGTATAACCTAAACGAGGGCGTTTATACACCCATATCTCTTAACGTTTGTATTTAATACTTTTCGTAGTATTGTGCATTCGTTTCTTTGTGCATCTGTCATTTATTATTGATCATCTACAAAAAATGCAGTCGTATTCCTTAACTTGCTACTTTTCTATACATAAACTGAGAAGATATATTGTGGAACTGTCGTTATTTTGATAAGATGCCTCTTGTAATCACCTGAAGAGACATATCTACATCATCGGATACTGCTAAACGAGTTGTCAAGTATCCCACCCGTAAAGGATCGATGTTACATGAGCCGAAACAATTGTAGTGATTATTAAACATTCTCGTACTTTCCATCTTCTGTCTCTCATTACTCAAATACATATAGATGTGTGTGTGTGTGTGCGTCTCTGTGTGTATAAATAAATGTGCGCGAGAATATTTGCATAAATTAGAGACCAGGTAATCTCAACGTGAAAAAAGAACGAAAGAATATCTTTGAATATCAATCGTACGCCTTTTCGTTCATTGAAATATAGATGATTCGTTAATTTATCCTACCGTTAATCTTATGGCACCAGATTTTTCACTGTTAACATCTGAAAGGTGTGAGCAAAATTTCATTAGGCAGTCAGTCTATCCATTTCGTTATCTCTTCATCTATTTTAATAATCTATACTATGTATATCTCATCTGTTAACTTATGAAGAAATAGAAATTGTACTTGCAAACTTAATAAGACAAATGGATAAAATATGAAATTGATTTTCTCACATGATTTAGCTTTGATATTATACATTATTAGACACCAATTCGAGGCAGAAAAAGAGGAATGGGTACAGTAGATTGTGTCTTTTGTTTTAATTATTCAATTTTATCTCGACAAGATAATTTCTGAAACACTCTGTGATACCAGGAGTGTCTATTCAGCAAATGTCAGATATAATGTGTCTTCTATCTCTCTTCTAAGTTTAGATGTAAAACATATTCATCATTGAATGACTTCATTATCAGAATTAGCATAGAAATCTGAACTTCTTAAAAAAAGTGATTGATTAACTATATTCGGGAGATAAATCCGAAAGGAAGAGGCGCAATAAAAGACACGCTATAGTGAAACCATTAGCACATTAATCTGACAAGTGATAAAAATATTAGTTCGAACGCTGTTAGAGAAATATTTCCATTGCTTTCATTATTAAATTCTGGCATCTAATATCTAGTAACACTTACATTAAAATATTAACATTTAAACGATAGAATTTTATATAAACTACAGTGTCACCTACATCATTATGTAACAGTAAATATTATAGCTATCTGGCAGTATTTCTCATTTGCGATATCGCTGTATACAAGGTTTAAAACACTGAAGGTTAAAACCTCAGTTTGCAATTTTGTTCACAGGGAAAGCCTGAAGGCAACTTTTTTATCTTAAGTAGGGCCTTGATTACTAAAGAGTAGGTTATTTTCTCATAATATTCTTTAAAGAGAATTAGTTTCTGTGTAGAGATTTAGGGTTTGATTATTTCTGCTGTGAGCTAAAACAAATTTTCCTTTTTTTTTGCGTGTGTGTGTGTGTGTGGTCATAGTAAAATATTCTAATCAGTTTAGGTTATATTGATACCCCCTTTGATTCTAATTCACATTTCATTTCATGGTAGAAATGTAAGAAATACTAAAACATGTTTATCACTCTTTTTGAAAGCAGGAAATCTTTCAAGTGATGCCAACACATTTTCACCCTCCATTATTAATCAAATTCATTTTGTAAACAAAGATCTATAACTGCGTAGTTTAATTGAATGCCGAGTCGCTAACTTCCCATCCTCGAAAGAACGGAATGAATATGTAAAATATTCCGCCTCCTTATTATATATTTCTTTTAACTTAAACAATTAATATTTTCTGTATTCCTGGACTATGTAGGATAGCAATAAATACAATAAAAATAATAAAAAGAAACAGGACAGGAGAAACATCAGGTTAAAAGTTAAGTCTGTAGTATTAAGGAATTCAGGAAATACATAGTTAGATGCTTTGTAAGAGATAACATACACTGTTGTTGTTATGTTTAGTCGTTATCAATCCTAATGAAGGAAATCTATGATCAAAAGCATTCTAGTCATGATCATCCAATCGATTTAGATGTATTTAGAAATACATTATACGTATTCGTTTCTTTTTTTGAATTGTTTGTATAACAATAGGATGTTGTGGTGAAGTAAATAAGTTTGGAAAATAAAATGGTTATTTATGGAACTTGTGTATAAATTGGCAAGCCTCTTCCAATTTTGCTTTCGAAACGTAATCACAAATTAAAAAATTCAAGTCCAGATTACATGTATTTTAATCACGAAGCCACAAATAGAAAATGAAAGAGAAACATTATCTGTAATCGTAGTTTCAGTCATTTGACTGCGGTTATATATAGCTATATAAATATGATTAAAAAAAAAAAACTGTCAGTAAATTTCTTAAACTCTACCACCATTCTCTTCACATTTTTTCCATCAACGAATATAGGTTATAAAGCTTACAATTTTTTGTCTAGTGTATACACGTTAGAATAATTTACACACTATATTTTGTTTGAGATCTAACGAATTATTTTGAGGCGCAAAATAGCATCACAAACCAGAAACCCATTAGTTAGTAACTACAAACTTTTTAAGAAACTATGTCAGTATAACTTCTAATAAACTGAAGCCTGCAAACATTTATAGAACTAAATAGATACATGTCTATTATACAGTGTGGTATTAGACATGTATAACCTAATAGGTATGTGTGTATTATATTTAAAGTAATCATGACTGCATATCCAAAGCTAAATAATGTAGCCCTCTGCACATAGAAGCAGATTAAAGAACATAAATTTTCACTTCAGTCGACTAAAAATATATTCCACAATGAAACTGATTTATTAAAAATTCAGTTAGTAATAAACAATGTTATTATGGTATATCGGCCACATATATACACATAGATTATATACGTATAAATATGTGTCTGTTCTTATATGCAGTGGGTTAAACACGTTGCAGTGTTAAGCAATATACTCACATGCTGCAAAATGAAATTATATTAAATGAAATCCTTTGAGCATATTAAACTTCTAACAGCTGACCTCTATCATCCTTCTTCATGTACATGAAATCATTTGATATGATATGGAGTGAGATAATTAAATGTTAATATTAATATAATTGATGTTGCAATATATCTATATACAGTATGAATTATATACTCTCACATACATCAGTCAATCAATACATAATATACATATATATATATATATATGTGTGTGTGTGTATGTGTGTATGTGTGTGTGTGTGTGCATGTCTCCATCTCTCTCTCTCTCTCTCTATATATATATATATATATATATATATAATATATATATATATATATATATATAATATATATATATATACATGTAAATATGCATGCATATACACAAGCGCACACACTCATTTATAGATATATATACAATTATATGTATATATTCATATACATATTACGTATATATATATATATATATATATATACGTGTGTGTGTGTGTATGTGTGCGTGTGTGTGTGTGCGTGTGTGTGTATTTCAGTGAAATATATGAAAGTAGGGTATATGTGACCTTTTTAATAGAATGCGACAAATTCATCAAATAAGAGTTCAGAGCAGCTCACCAGGTAATCCGTTTCATGGTTTAACGTTTGTGTGAGTTAAAACAAATGTAAAAATGTATATCAAATATAAAACATAAAAATAGAAAATGTGATTTTTTCTGAAAACAAAAACAAAAAAGTTGGTTTATAAATACTTTCCTCTGTGAAAAAAGCATTCCTTAAACTATTTTCACTCACACACCACAGGTCACCATACTTTTTACTGGTATCGCGAATACCCTTATATGCATTTGAAGCCGTGTTGTATGTGTAGGTGTTGATGTGTACAAATATCTATATACATGTTTGATGTATGCATGTGTATTCATCTTCCCATATATATATTCTTCTACTAATAAGCATTGACCTGTCCTCTAAGTAACCTAACCTATATTCCCAAATTCTTCATTCTACCATTTTACCACCCCTACTCCCTCTCTTTGCCCCTCACTTAGGCTCTATCACAACATACCTGACACTCTTTTACTATTTACCATCTCATCTTTTTACACTCTCATATCTCTCTCTATCACCCTCACCTCCCATTCCTTCTACCTGACACTCCTTTATTCTTTATATTCTCATATTTTTCTCTCTATCACCTCCACCTCCCCATTACTTCTATCAATTTATCCTCACTGACCACTAACCAGTACACTTTCCCTCTCTTCCTTTCTCTATAATCTCTCTCCCCGCCATTATTTTTTCCTTTCTTTTTTTCCTCTCTTCCTGTTTTTGATGTGACCTTTCAAACACATTCCCAACTTTTAAGTCACTTCAAAAATAAAATCAATTCAATAACACAGTTTACAAACTCTATGCTTGGAATGACCAATTTTAAATACTATTGGAACTTAATCACAAGGAACAGGAATCTTATATAAATACCATTCTGCCTAAATAATGGAACTGAAGATACAATATCCCTGCATATCTCACATCTATTTTCATTCCTCAACTTCACTCACTATTTCATATCTTAACTAGTTAAGCTGTAAATGCCTGGCAATCTAGAGTCAATAAAATCTTGGAAGGCCTGTTTTACAGCATCGTCGGAATTAAATTCGTTTCCTATCGAAAAGTTATCCAAATTCTGGAAGAAGTGGTAGTTAGTGGGGGCAAGATCAGGTGAGTATGGTGGATGATGGAGAAATTCCAACTCCAACATTGTAGTTTCGCCAATGTCATTTTTGCGATGTGTGGCCCTGCGTTGTCTCGCAATAAAATAGGAGTGGATCTGTTGACTAATTTAGGCTAGTTATTTTTGGTAAGTTTCTGCATCATTTGGTCCGGTTGGCTTCAGTATACTTTCGCCTTGATTGATGAGCCAGGTTTAATGTATGATTACATTAATGAATCACATCTGCGCCAGACCACCAAAGCCACACCATCAGCTTCTTTTGACGATTTTTGCTGGCTCGCCTTTGTCCAGCCATTGTGCTGAATATCTCCAGTTATAGTATTGGATACATTTCTCATCACATGTTAAAATTCGATTAAAACACTATTCATTTTTGTAACGAGAAAGTAGCATCATGCCGGCTTCCAAACGTTGCTATTTCTGATTAACTTTTTCACTTTACCGATTTGAATTAGGTGTATCACTATTATTTGCTTGCTAACAACAAACAACCACAATAATTCACGGGCACTTTGAGATGGATCTGACTCGACGGTGGTTTTCAGTTCGTTATCATCCACTTTTGTTTCTGGTCGACCGCGTTGCTAATTTTTGATGTTAGATTTACCAGAGTGAAAATTTGCAAACAAATTTGATACTGTCTACTGTGTAATAACAGGAGAATTAAATACTCCATTAATTTTCCGAGCTGTCTCTGATGCTGTATTCCCAAGAAAAGATTCATACTTCAAAATTGTACGTATTTCCGATTTGTCCATCTCTAAACAAAAATAGGAAAAAAAAAAAACATTTATAAATAATTTCTAAGGTGAAAATGGGTTAGAATAAAGAAATAAATGTGTCAGGTTTCTAACAAAAAATAGATTGTCACAATAAAATAAAGTCGCAAAATGAGCAGCTGTCAAAGTTTACCATATAATTTACTAAAAATTTCATACTTGACAACCTAACATTATTTACATTATTTACATTTGACGGATATTTGTCCTCGTCTTGTTTGTTAACACAACGTTTTTGTTGATATACCCTCCAGCCTTCATCAGGTGTCTTGGGGAAATTTCGAACCTGGTTTCTCATTCCTAAGATATTTTTCGATATTAGGAATGAGAATCCAGGTTCGAAATTTCCCCAAGACACACTAAAAAGGCTGGAGGGTATATCAGCCGAAACGTTGTGTTAACAACAAACAAGATGAGGACAAATATCCGTCAAATGTAAATAATGTACATAATTCCCCATCTCTTAAATATAGAACTGTATTGATGACCATATATATACGCACACAATACCTAACACACGTGTGTTCGCATGCGTGCGTGTGTGGGTAGATGTATGCTGCATCAAAATACCGTGTATTTTTGTATGTTTCAAATATTGAGTTGCCGAATATCTTCCTCTGGGTCACCAAAAATAGAAATTCCCTACACCTTCTACACGTGAGATAATGATTTTATTTTCCTTGTTATTTTTGTAGTCGCTAACTGGATTTTACTTAAGATCGCTTTCATTGGAGATCCTTATGAACGAATGTACTTCAACAGTTATCCTCACGATTCTTTCATTAAAATACAATGCATCCACATCTTTTTACCTTTGAATTATTTAAGTCGACATTGGAAGAGTTTAAGGATTTTTCATTCTAATTCTAGAAAGTTTACTTCTTTCATATATGTAGAACAGGTACGAAAAAATTATTTTTAAAATGTCATAATTAGGCATGAAATTGCTGGGATAATTTTCAGGAAAAATGTATAAAGCATAACAGCTTTTGAAAATTTTCATGTAAATGTAAATTTCTTAATAATGACACATCACATTTTATCCGCAGAATTTTATATTAGTAATATGTATAATATTCGGTTGTCGGGAAAGTTCGTGCCGATTTATAGTAGCTTACCGTTCGACTTATTTTAGAACATAGTTGAGTCCATAAAATAGGATTTCACAACAACTTCATATAGTGCACAGATTAAGCTATCTTTTCGTGGAAGAAGATTTATGTTCCTTTAACTTGTGTTAATTCTGTAACCCTTTAAGATGATAGATACAAAAATTAATTGCGGCACTTAATGCTTTGGAAACCAGACAAAAATTGCTGCAGCTTAGATGGGATGTGTTATCCTACCCTCCATATTCACCAGATATTGCTCCTTCGGATTTCCACTTATTCAGATCTTTGCAGAATAGTCATAAAGGTAAAAATTTCAATTCCTTGGATGACGTAAAAAGATACTTTGATCAATTCTTTGCCATGAAACCACCTAAATTCTGGGAAGAGGGTATTTTCAAGTTAAAGGAAAGATGGAGACGCATTGTACAACAAAATGGTTTATATTTGGTGGATTAAAAATGTAATGGCAAGTATTTAATGACCTTTTTCTTTCCTTTAAAAATCGGCACGAACTTTCCGGACAATTCAATACTTGCACACACACACATATATGTATGAATATACATTTATAAGAGAGAGCCGGATGCATACATATATACCTATATATACCTATCTATATCTATCTATCTATCTATCTATCTATCTATCTATCTATCTATCTATCTATCTATCTATCTATCTATCTATCTATATATATATATATATATATATATATATATATATATATATATACGCATGTGTGTATATGTGTGTATTGTATGTGTATGTATCTACTTATATATTGCATTGTATTAAATAAAAGTAGAGCGTAAAGCAGGAGCCTATAATTACATATTTATGGATCGAGCTCATTAAACATATTTTACAAAACATGCCGAGGCTTTTACTTCAAAGTATTACGTTTCAAGCCAAAACATTTTGGATTCACTGTTTTCTTTATTTGTATGTATTTCTATAGAGTAGCTTGACAAATTACACCGTTTAATTGTCTATACAAAATATAATATTTAATTAGATGTTGCCTTACAGATTATAATAATTTAAAACAATGGATATTTATTTTTATTTTTGATATACCTTCTAGCTGGTATTTCCAAAACAATTACAATACGAAAACAATGGAGAGAATATCATGGAAACGATATGAAATAATACATAAACTTGAATTAATTAAATCTATGCTTAAACAATATGCATTCTTATTTGTTTCGGTAATAATTGAGTGTCTATTCTGTCTAACTACAAATGCTGGGTTTATCTCTTGCAATCATAGAAATGAAATAGAGATAAATGCTTTATTTTATCCTTGTTTACGGAATTTAACATTTGAATTAACCATGTATAATCGTTAAAACATATGCTCTGTTCAACAAAGAAGCAAAAGAAAGTAATAAAAATTTAACAATATGGGTAACATTTAGTGATGTCAAACATAATTGGAACGTCATAGATTACGTAATACGGAAGATAAATCAATTTAAACTCATCAAGTACTCACATGGCTGGTGCCTATATTGCAGCTTACGGAAGAATGAAAACGAAATAAAACTTCTGTATGATTTGAATTCAGAAACAAATTTCTTACGAAGATCGTAAATGAAATACCTACTAAAAGAAATGTTATACTATATCAAACTTAAATTTCTATATATAATATTTGAAGTAATGAGCCGACTCTAGATATATTCACTAAACTATAGTGAAATATCTGTCTTGGTCTATGTATATATATTTATAAGTCTTGGTGAAGGCGCATGGCTCAGTGGTGAAGGTGCATGGCTCAGTAGTTAGAGCGTCGAGCTTACGATCGTGAGGTTGTGAGCTCGAATCCCGGACCGGGCTGCGTGCTGTGTTCTTGAGCAAGACACTTTATTTCACGTTGCTCCAGTTCACTCAGCTGTAGAAATGAGTTGCGATGTCACAGATGCCAAGCTGTATCGGCCCCTTCACCTTTCCCTTGGATAGCACTGGTGGCTTGGAGAGAGAAGGCCGGTATGCATGGGTGACTGCGGGTCTTCCATAAACAACCTTGCCCGGACTTGTGCCTGGGAGGGTAAATTTCTAGGTACAATCCCATGGTCTGTGTCGTGACCGAAGGGGGTCTCAGGTCTATGTAATGTTAGTTTCAAGTTTTGGCAAAAGGCCACCAATTTTGGAGCAAGATGTAAGTGGATTATTCGATCGCAATATTCAGCTGGTTCTTATTTCATCGACCCCGAAATGATGAAACGCAAACTCGACTCCGGTGTCAGCTGAACTCAGACCGTAAAGAGCGAAGAAACGTCATTAACCCTTTTTCCCTGACGGTAACGATTCTGCCGGGTCACCGTCTTTTTGCCTTAATTAATATTACTGTTAATTTAATATATATACTTGAGCTTAACAATGGTGATGATAACGTTGAACAGTTAAGAGAACAATTAAGAATTTACGTTTAGCATTGATGTGTGTCACACTTCAAGCATTAAGTAAATTTTTTCATGAAATAAGACGAACGATTATCAAGTGAAAATATCAAATAAACGCACCAGCGTTAATAAAGCACGTGTGATTCAACTATAGAAATTTATGTCGAGCTCTGTTGAAAGTCACACTAATTATGATCCTTTGCTGATTTGGTGAAAATGAATTTTTTCTTTGCAGAATAGAATTTATTAATGTTAGTGTTCCTGTTTCAAGTTAACTATGATATTAATTATTGTAATTTAATTTAGTTCAAATTTAATGATGTGTATTAGACTTGAAATCATATTACATTCATATGTGCTCTTACATTTACAGGACTAAGTGATAATAACTATTATATATGTACGAGACTAATCAGAAAACGTCTCTGACAGCGTTTTACCTAGTTTCCTTCGCAAACTTCTATTTGCTACCAGATTTCTGCAACAGTTGTCAAATTGTTTAAACAAGTATCTCTTGGAGAATAACACGCCTGTTAGCTTTAATGATTCAGTCGGTTTATGTTCAAGTCCAAAACAATTTCGACGCTTTCATATAAATTTGATTTAAACCTCTCAGTTCTATGGCCGACTAAACACAGAGAACACATCAGTGTGTGAAGTAATTTCTGTGGCAGTTTTATCAATTTGCCGCGTAGTTGACTGTAACCAAGCAAGATGCAAACACATCATTTTGACAAGTAATATACCCGGCACTGAATTGGTTTGGTCAATACTGAAGACAAAAACATTTAAAGTAAAATTTATGTTGGTATATCAAAGTGAATTTAGTAATCCATATATATAAGTAGGTATAAGTATATTTATATCACTAATATATACATACAAATGTATGTGTCTGTGTAGAAATAAATATGATAATATATATATTTATATATATACATGCATACATGATAATAATCATATATATACACACACGTGTGCATATATATGGGAATGAAGATAATATGAACAGAATCTAAAGCACACACTTTTATGTACATCATATGTAAGACGATATTAAAATTATGGTGATTAGTAACAGCTATTACACAAAGCTGTGAAACTGGCAATAGGTATAGAGGAATAGTGCTTGTAATATATGTGTGTTTATATGTATATATAGGAGTGACTGTATGGTAAGTAGCTTGCTTACCAACTACATGGTCCCGGGAAACCTACAAAAATTTGTGAACGTACTACTAAACACGAAATCTGCCTCTATTACATGTGACAGATAAATATATATGTATATATATACATATGTATATATATGTATATATATACATATGTATTTTTTTAAGACCCCCTTCGGTCATGAATGACAATGGGATTGCACCTAGAAAGTTACCCTCCTAGACACAAGTCCGGGCAAGGTGGTTTATGGAAGGCCAGCAGTCGCCCATGCTTACCGGCCTCCCCTCTCCACGCCACCAGTGTTATCCAAGGGAAAGACAAAGGTCGATACAGCTTGGCACCTGTGACGTCGCAACTCATTTCTACAGATGAGTGAACTGGAGCAACGTGAAATAAAGTGCCTTGCTCAAGAACACAACACGCAGCCCGGTCCGGGATTCGAGCTCACAACCTCACGATCGTAAGCTCGACGCTCTAACCACTGAGCCATGCGCCATATATATATATATATATATTATATATATATATATATATATATATATATATATACATGTGTATATACATATGTGTGTATATATCTATCTATCTCTGTCTCTCTGTCTATCTCTCTCTCTCTCTCTCTCTCTCTATATATATATATATATATATATATATACATATTACCATGAGGAAAATAAAACAAGGTAGAAAATGCGAAATTGATTTTATCATGAAGAACATCTTAGTACTGTTTTTAGTCGTTGCGACTTCTCCATCTTTGAGTGAAGCATGAAAAATAATTAATTATGGAAATATTAAATGAAATGATTTTTAAAATATTTCCATAGTTTTTGAATGCAAAGGACATTTTCTTTGTTACTGTCTGTCTCTGTCTCTCTTTTTTCTACTCATGTGCGGTCTTGGTAGCGGGTAGCAGGTAGTAGCAGTTCTAATATTTGATATGGTTTCTTGTTTTTTTATTTTTTAAGCAGCAGTAGTAACTGAGAAAGGAGGCGAAGAAGAAGAAGAAGAAGAAGAAGAAGAAGAAGAAGAAGAAGAAAAAGAAGAAAAAGAAGAAGGAAAAGAAGAAAAAGAAGAAGAAGAAGAAGAAGAAGATGAAGAAGAAGAAAAAGAAGAAGAAGTAGAGGTTTCAGTTTTGCTGTCGAGCGTACTTAGGCTAGTATGAGGAGACTTTTTCATAGATTTGGGTTGTCGTTTGTTCTTTGGAGGATTAAATTAACTCTGTGGTCCCTTTTTAGTAGGGGAATGTTTTGGAGGATGGTATCCAAGGCTTCATTGTTAAGAGGATTGTGTATGATGGTGTATGGTATGGCTTTCAGTTTTAAATTCTTCTTTAATTTGGGATGCCTGATTTCGTGGATGTTGAGTTGTAGAGCACGTTGAAAGCATATAACAATTAGTGATATATATATATATATATATATATATACTTACCATATAGATATATGTCTGATTTAGTGAAATGGAATGTGTATATGAAAAATTTATGTAAACATTTAGGCACAATATAAGACCATAATGCACCCCTATTGTAAGAAATATGTGTTAAGGCTGTTAGTACTGTATGACGCTCAATATGTGTATATATATATATATATATATATATATACAAAAAGCAATAAAGATTCAAGTTAATTTAAATGAATTTACTTGAATATGGTACCTAACTTAGATGCACCAAAAAAAACTATACTGTTTTAACAATACAGTAATGTGGGGTGATTATAAGCGAGAAAGAAGCAACAAGAATGGATAGGTTTTTAGTACAATCGTTTCATACAAGGACAGGCTTTATTAAAAGTTGTAAAAATTACAGCATATAAACGTGTCCCGTACTCATCAGCTAAAATACATGTGAGTTCTCTAGACATCCTAGTGGTTGAGGCTATACTCATGAAGTAATGTAGATAATTGAGTAACATAAACAGATTTCCAAAGTTCATTAAAGTTCTTTAAAGATGATGTACAGTCTTATCACAGAATTTTAAAAAAGTTCTAATAGCATCACAGAGAAGGTGACCTAATCCATAGAGCACATATGAATTTCCAGAGATATGATGAGGGATTACATACTCACAGAAGACAAATTTATCCATTGTTAATCACAACGAGGTGGGTCTCAATTCCTGCTTATTAGCATTAATGCTAATAAGCAGAATTGAGACCCACCTCGTTGTGATTAACAATGGATAAATTTGTCTTCTGTGAGTATGTAATCCCTCATCATATCTCTGGAAATTCATATGTGCTCTATGGATTAGGTCACCTTCTCTGTGATGCTATTAGAACTTTTTTAAAATTCTGTGATAAGACTGTACATCATCTTTAAAGAACATTAATGAACTTTGGAAATCTGTTTATGTTACTCAATTATCTACATTACTTCATGAGTATAGCCTCAACCACTAGGATGTCTAGAGAACTCACATGTATTTTAGCTGATAAGTACGGGACACGTTTATATGCTGTAATTTTTACAACTTTTAATAAAGCCTGTCCTTGTATGAAACGATTGTACTAAAAACCTATCCATTCTTGTTGCTTCTTTCTCGCGTATATATATATATATATATATATATTATATATATATATATATATATAATATATATATATATATATATATATATATACTGACAGAGGGGATATGCATATATAGTGATAAATAGACAGATGTATGCATTTTCAGAACAGCTGTAGCATTCAAGTCATGACTATTGAACTTCACTCTATCACGTTAAGGATTTCTCATATAGGCTTCTAAGATTTCTTGAAAGAATTACAATTTAAGTTTATCAACGTTTTAGATTCTCTCCATCCCCTTCATTATAAAGTTTATCACTAACTATATTAAGATTCTTGTGCGTTTCGTAATCATGACATATTCGTGGTAGCCGGTGATGACAAGGGTAAAATAACACCTGTTTATTATCGATAAATTAAGGATTGGAAGTTTCTTACAGAAGGAAAGCAAGAAGAATAAAGAAATACGTTTAATAACAAAATTGGCAACAAAAACTCAACCCATCCATACAGTAGACAGAGAATAAATTACGAAGGTACACTAGAGTTAACCAATGTTGCAATCATTGCACCTCGAATGCTAACCTTACCACAAATATACTACAACACTGTCGCCGTCGATTATCATGTTTTATTTGGAAGGTCAAATGAAGAAATCACTGAAAATTTATGAAACGAGGATCTCCATTATAATTTGTTGCGGCAATATCCACTCAACATATATTCTAATTTTAATGTATATAGGATAGTGCATCGTTCAAGTGAAATATGTTTATGCAATTTCAAATTTACTTATGGCTTGGAAAAATGAGAAATAATATATCAGATGCAGAGTAATACTAAATTTATTTATATTAGATATAGCATTATTTGGCAAATTGAGAAACGTATATAATTAATGGTTGCAGGAAAAATTATTAATTGCAACGAATTTCCTACTTTTTACTTGTTCCAGTCATTCGACTCCATAAATAGTTGGGCACCGCCTTGGAAAGTTTTATTTGAACAAATCGACCCCATGACTTCAACCATAATACTTATTCTATCGAACATATTTGCCGAATTGCTAAGATATGGGGATGTAAACACACCAACACCCGTTGTCAAGCGGTGGTGAGGGACTAACACAGACAAAACATACACGCATAGAAATATACATACATAGACACGCACACATTTAAATATATATATATATATATATATATATATATATATATATATATATATATATACATATACTATACTATACTATACTATACTCGTCTTTCAGTCTCCGTTTACCAAATTCATTCATAAGGCTTTCGTCGGCTCGAGGTTTTAGTAGAAGTAAATTGTCGAAAGTGCTGCGCAGTGAGACTGAAACCAGAATGATGTATTTAGGAAGCAAACTTCTTGCCACATAGCCAGGCTTCCGTAGTCAGACTATAAGAAATTTACTTATTCATAAGGACAATAGATCTGCAAATGCTGCTATCATACTTTCATGAAACAGAACAGCATAATTATGCTGATTTCTCTTTTCAAGCTACTTTCAATTCTGTAATATTGAAATACAATATAGAAACGCAAACTACTCTTCTTCGTTTGTTTCACTTTTATATTTGTTGGTGGTTTAGAACGACCACTTGCCTTGAAATAACTTTGTTAAACTCCATCGAATTTATAAGTTATCGATTATAAAATGTGAAATGGTAAGATAATGGTTTGAATAGCTTATAGTAATTAGAAAATTGTTTCATTTATTACTTTCTTATGGTAACTCCTTCCGATATGATCTTTGCCCTTTTTCAACACTTGCCTGTTGAATTCCTTTGATTTGATTAATATAACTATGAGAAAGCATAACTACGTCTCGTTCAATTTCATTCACGTGTTGTATTGCATAATTGCAAGCTTACATAATGTTTCAATTTTCTTCTAAATATCACTAGATGTTTGGAGTAGCAAAAAAATAGGCAAATAAGGAGCCTATATGGGAACACAGCACCTGAAAAATATATGAGTAAAATATCCTCGAAATATACCCCACTACTTTTAAAAGAGTTGGAGGCATATAGCCTAGTGGTTAGATCAGCGGACTCGCGGTCGAGGGATCGCGGGTTCGAATCTCAGACCGGGCGATATGTGTGTTTATGAGCGAAACACCTAAGCTCCACGTGGCCCGGCAGAAGTTATTGGCGAATTGCTGCTGACTCTTTCGCTACAACTTTCTCTCACTCTTTCCTCCTGCATCTTGCAGCTCACTTGCGACGGACCGACGCCCCATCCAAGTGGGGAACCTATACGCCAAGAAAACCGGGAAACCGGCCCTTATGAGCCAGGCATGGTTCGAGAAGGAACGAACAGAAATTTAAAAGAAAGACAAGATGAGAAGCACGATTGCAACTTTATTGCGGAGAGGAAATTAAGGATGGTTTTCGATGGATGCATTCGATCGTAGATACGCCTAATCTTAGCCAGTGTTTAAACGAAACAGTAACGAGCGATTGTAACACAACTAGTAGTGTATGAAGCGACAATGTCAACATAAATACACAATTAAGTCAAATTAAAACTAATAAGACAATGCACAAGTCCATTTTCCGCAACTACATTATTAATGTCATTTGAAGGTAATTTGTAAATATGATGAGGTAAAATACACGCGACTGTGCAATCAGTGACAATGTTTTGCTTTGCTAAGCACAAAGTATTTGTGTGTGAATGTATTCCTGTATAGTTTGAAGCGGAACAAAGTTGTTTGACACATAAAGGGCAATATAGTAGGCGACCTAAATGAATTGCAACGTACAGCATCAAATAGATTACGAATAATATCACTGGATGATTTGAGTAAACATATATTAATTTAGCTGCACATATCGATCTACGAGCCACATTTCCCTTACGAGGAGAAATTTGTGAAATTTGTGATTTGAGTAAACATATATTAATTCACAAAGAGTAATAAAGATATATCTGACGGAACGAAAACTACTTTGCAGAAGTTAGTATCTAAATTTCATAAAGGTAACATAATTGACTCAGAATAAGTGAAAAATTGCAAGGACACCTCCAAAATGATTTGTTTGTGTAGTGAAATAAAAAGGATAGTGATTTAATCCATTCAATTCTTTTCATTTTTAAGAATGTATAAACAAATAAACAAACAATAATTTTTATCGAGAGGAGTCGCTGTGTGGTAATTAGCTCGCTTACCAACCGCATGGTTCCGGGTTCAGTCCCACTGCGTGGCAACTTGGGCAAGTGTCTTCTACTATAGCCTCGGGCCGACCAAAGCCTTGTGAGTAGATTTCGTAGATAGAAACTGAAAGAAGTCCGTCGTATATATGTATGTGTATATATGTATAGTATAAGACACTTGCCCAAGTTGCCACGCAGTGGGACTGAACCCGGAACCATGTGGTTGGTATATATGTATGTATGTATGTATGTATGTATGTATGTATGTATGTATGTATGTGTGTGTGTGTGTTTGTTTGTTCCCCAACATCGCTTGACAACCGATGCTGGTGTGTTTACGTCCCTGTAAAATAGCGGTTCGGCAAAAGAGACCGATACAATAAGTGCTAGACTTACAAAGAATAAGTCCTGAGGTCGATTTTCTTGACTAAAGGCGGTACTCCAGCATGGCCGCAGTCAAATGACTGAAACAAGTAAAAGAGTTTTAAAAAATAATAAATACACATGAAAAAACAACCACGAACCATACAACCTTGAGTAACATTGACGAGTAGTTTAATATATCAAGTAGAACGTTTAGTTCTACTTGATATAAACTTGATATAAACGTTCTATTTGATAGCAAATACCGGCATTTTTTATTGAAACCGATGTATAACCAACCAGTATTTATGGGTTTGTATTGTATTCTTCCTTTTATATAGTTACACCTACGACTAGGAGTATCCCAGTCATTATCATGGCACTTGCCACTCACCTACAATAGGTATCCAATCAACGCTTGGAATTGAACTCAAAGCAAATCAGCATTAAATTTTAACCAGTTAAACCTCAAAGGATACTACAATGAAGTTGTAGGCGCAATGGCCCAATTGTTAGGGCAGCGGACTACGGTCGGAGGATCGCGGTTTCGATTCTCAGGCTGGGCGTTGTGTATATTTATTGAGCGAAAATACCTAAAAGCTCCACGAGTCTGCAGGAGGAGGAGGTGGTAGCGGCGACCAATTTTGTACTCTTTCGCCACAACTTTCTCTCACTCTCTCTTCCTGTTTCTTGAGAAACTCTGCGATGGACTGGCGTCTCGTCCAGCTGGTGGGGGTGACACATACGCCACAGAAACCGGGAAATCGGGCTCACGAGCCTGACAGGGCTTGAAAAAGGCGACATTTATGATTTTTTTTTACTACGATGAAGAATCTGAAGAAACTCCACCGGTAAATTTGCAATTGCAACGGTTACTAAACTATGCGGTCGAAACATATGTGAGTCTATTTGAAGTTGTATTTATGTACACAAATGAATTAAATTTAATGCTGATTCATCACAATCCTTATTGTCATTATATACATGCGTGTGTTAAATATCATACCCTCCACTCTGTATCTGAGTAGTTTTACATCAAAATCATTATATATATGTATGGACAGTTACGTTCTAGATACATAAAACTATCTTCGTAATTATGAGTCAACTATTATGTAGAAATAAGTAAGTATACTTTAGTATTTTCATATGACATATCAAATTGTGTTGGTGAATGGTCTCATGGGTTACTCTAGTACATTTATATGAATAAAAGCATACAAACATACTCACAAAAACACACAAAGAAAAAATGTGTGTGT
>NC_043004.1:66939808-66942308 GCF_006345805.1 Octopus sinensis
ACTATTTACTAACTGTGGAAAAAAAAACTTTATCAATTTAGCACATATATCAGGGGTTAATAAGATATATTAAAAAGCAATGGAAGGGAGGTAATCAAGATGAACCAAGTAATTTCCCCAGATATATAGAATTTTTTGCAATCCTATATAGGAGAGTATCAAAAAATTCTTGGCGGTGGCTCTTAATATTTATTTGTTTACATAGGACAGAAATTTGTATGCTTATGTGTGAGTATTTTAAAGGAAGATTCGATGAGAGGCTCTTCTCAGTATCCTTCAGCCTAAATTCATTCCTATGTATTGGGCGGCACTCGTGACTATAGCAGAGAAAACTCACACAAGGTGCCAGGCAGTGGGACTGAACCCGGAAGCATGTAGTTGCGACTCACGATTCTTAATGATATTTCTAAATATGTAGGCATATACATATACATAGTGCTTATGTGCATGCTTGCGCGTGAGTGGAAGTATACAGAAATTATGTACGTGTGTGTGTGTGCCTATGTGTGTGTTTCTGCGCCTTTGTCTGTCTGTGTGTCTCTCTGTCTATGTGCGTGCGTGTATATGTATGTATATATATATGTATTGCTCTACACTCGCGCAGTCACATGTACATGTTATTATACATATAGATATTTATGAATGCGCACCTTTTTTTCTTTACGTATGCGTACATTTTTATGCATACACCTCCCTAAACACATCGCTTTTGGTCTTTAATAATATTAATCTTATTCGTACATTGTGAATATAAAAAAAACGAGAAAAATAACACAAAATTCACCGAACATGGAAATCGTATCTGAGCAAATCGATTCGTCTTAAAAGAAAATATACAAACATACCATGAAAAATCACTGAGCAACAATGCTATTAATGAATAGATCAATAACATATCAATATCATGAGTTGTAAAGTATGTAATAAGGGAAATAGTCATTAAATAACATTTGTAGCTAGAAATTTTTTGAAACAAAAATTTTGAAACAATGTATGGTATATGTTTTTCATATAATCTCCTAAGAGTCAGGCAAAAAAAAATCCTGAAGAAATACAATACACAATATATTAAACGTAAATTCAGTAGTGTAGGTTTGGAATATATAAATGTTTGATTGTGACCCTCATGTTTATACATGTGAACAACAATAGACTATAATAAAGCAAAATGAATCGGCAAGAATTTACGTTAAGTTTGCACAACGGTAATATACACAGACACACGTAGACACACACAGACACTAACGTAAATATTCAATCATATATGCATCTATATATAAGTATATACACATATAAACAGACATTTATACATAACATATTCGCTATATATTTTCTTTTGTTGATTCTATAATATTTTTTACTATATAATACACGCTCATACAATACATCTGTGTGTGTGTGAGGAGCGAAAGAGAAAGCACGTGCGTGATCACATAGCAAGACTAAGTGTTCACACACATGAATATATATAACTGATTGTGCATACTTGTACATACGTTTGTAGGTTATATATATATATATAAATATAAATATATAATATATATATATATATATATATATATATATATATATATATAAATAATATTATATATATATATATATATATATATATATATATATATATATAATATATATATATATATATATATAATATATATATATAGATATATATATAGACAGAGAGAGAGAAAGAAGAGAGAGAGGACTGACAGACAGACAGAGACAGAGAGATAGATTGATATAGATTGGCAGACAGACACAGACAGATATTGCACCACGCCTTTTCTCAGGCTTGTGCATTATATCTATACAATAAAATTTACATTTATATATTTTTACAAAGTGTGACGCACAGCTAGAAACACAGGCACACAAACGTGCACACGTATTTAAGCAGCGTCATGACGTTTAGCAGTACAAGTCCGCAGGATAATTCTACTAAATCTTATAAATCGTATAAGCAACATCATACTTCCTCTCATATGTTAATGTATAGGTTTCAAATTTTGGCACTGGTCCAGAAATTCTGGGAGATGGGATAAATTGATTACATCGACACCAATGCTTACCTGGTACTAATTCTTATTTCTTTAATACCCACAAGGGGCTACACACAGAGGGGACAAACAAGGACAGAAAAACAGATTAAGTCGATTATATCGACGCCAGTGCGTAACTGGTACTTATTTAATCGACCCCGAAAGGATGAAGGGCAAAGTCGACCTCGGCGGAATTTGAACTCAGAACGGAGTGGCAGACGAAATATCGTTAAGTATTTCGCCCGGGGTGCTAACGTTTCTGCCAGGTCACCATCAGCTTCGAAATGATAAAAGGCAAAATTGACCTTGGGGACAACTGAACTCAGGAAGCAAAAACGGACGAAAGGCTACTTAGCATTTTCCCTGCCCAGTAACGATTCTGCCAGTTAGCTGCCTAATTTGTAGCTAAATTACTTTTAAAATGAAAAGCGGTTAGCTGGCAGAAACATTACGGGCGGAAT